>NC_137772.1:132772819-132825319 GCF_963455305.1 Plecotus auritus | reverse complement strand
ACCCCAAGGCCACACTTTGCAGGGCTCGATCTAAGGGTTTTAGCCTGGTTCTGATTCTACATTTAGGGTGGGACATACCTCACCCTTCACCATGCTAGTTTATACAAAGTGAATTGAAAGCTACTTGCATATTTTCTCCCTAAAATGTATTGAGCAGTTACTATGTGGTGGACTAAGCCCACGACATGCACCATATTATGTAATCCTCCAACAACTCTATGAAGTAAACACTTTATTCTTATTTAGAACTAAGGAAATTGAGGCTTAGAGAGGTTACATGTGGCCGTGGAAATAGGGCCCAGGTCTGATATGCCATGACTCTTAACACTCTTCTCATGACCCCACCCCATGTTAGACTCCATGATGATTCAAACCCAGAGAAGGTTGGGGTGATGCCTCTATTGCTCTTGCATATGTTCACAACCAGATTCACTCCCCAGTGGGTTCATGAGGGAGACAACATAGTGTTTTGACAAGAACATGGGCTTTGCAGTCAGAAAAACCTGGGTTTATGGTAAGTGCTGGATAGTCTCATTATTAGCTGTACTACTACTTTCCACAAGTTACTTGACCAAAGCAAACTCCAGTTCTCCAAAGAACAGCCCAAAAGAACATCTACTTAGCAGGTGGTTGTACTGATGAAATGAAATAACACATGTGAAGGCCAGGCTCAGAGCCAGGCCTCAGCAGAATGTAGACATTTTCTGACATATCCCCCTTGCTGACCAGCCCATAGAGGTGGAGGGGATGGGCTGCAACAAAGCCCCTGCTCTAAGTGGCTTTTGCCAATGAGTCACTTCCAAGACCTTCCAAGACCTGTGGAAGGAGAAACTTCTTAGTTGGGTTTTTGATCATTTGACATACACATACATCTAATTTCGGGGTCTCTCTTTGTATTCATTGTTGTAAAGTTCAAAGCAAAAGCTCTCTTAGATGCCGCTGTGAAATTGACAGGGTGATGTATTGGTTGGCTGGTTCTATCTGAACATTATCTCTGGAAGGTTACCCATATTTATGCTCTGAAACCCTCTTTCTGCACACAATGCCTGAGCTTTGCTGTGAACATTGAACAATGACCTGTATTTGAGAGTTATAAAAAAAATCCAAAACTCACATCTGTTCTGAATCTGAGTTTCACAAAAATTAATTTGGCTTGGAGGCTTCTAGATGGCAAAGGGCACACAGGTCACTAGTTTTATTCCTGTCTTCACAGTGGATAATGCAGGTGGGTGATGGAGTGCTCATTAGCAACCTCTAATGATGTTCTACTTTCCAATATCTGGTATTTAATTAAGGCCTAATCAGATAAGGCCTACTACATAAAGAATCAGACACCTGGCAGATGTACACTGGCCCAGGTCATTCTCCACTGAGGCCCAGGCTCATGTGACTCTCCTGGTTATTGCTCAGAAGCCCTACCTCTAAGAAGTAAGAGCAGGAAGGGCCAGTCTTCTCCAAAAGGTTAGAAGGGGTGGAAGGAGTAGGCATTAATATTCTGCTTCTCTGGGGGCTCTGAGAGCCACGAGCAGGAACCCAGCCCAGGGCAGGGCCCAGAAAGCACCAAGAGAATTCACAAGAAGACAAAGTAAAGGGCTTTGGAAAATGCAAATAGAGTGCCTAATTTATTTCTTATTCTGAAAAAAAAACTAACAAATATGCCTGACCCACCTGCTTAGTTATTTGTGTGCAAAGCCTCTCTTGTCTTATTTTTTAAAATTTTTTTAAAGTGTTTCAGTGGCCTCCCTTTCTTTTCTCTGTGCACATTTCTTGAAGGCTCTTCACTAATGCCTGCACATGTCCATGGGCACAAACATTCAAAGATTGTGAATGAATGAATGAATGAATGATGAATGAATGGATAAATGCATTAAATCATAGTCTCCCAGTGGCCCAGGAAGATATCTTCTGCCTGTGGTGCCCCATGACCTCCACCCTTGGGTGCCTAGTGCAAGGTTCCCCAGGACTATTCCATGGACTAGTAGGAATACTAGTAGGACTGCAAGCAGCAAAAATGAACAAGGACTTATAGTTTAGTCAGACAGATAGGTATGTATGATGCATTCCTTGAGTGCCCCTAGAGTGAGTGAATGCTGCCCCTGTTTTCAGCACTAGACCTCTTCTCCATTTGCTCCTATAGGTACAAAGATGCAGAGATATGAAGAGACAGTAGATCACAGAACAGCAAAAAGCACACTGTTTCTGCTTACAAAAAGGCAGAAGGAATCAATTAACCCATAGAACACTCAACAATCTGGGCCTCTGTTCATTAAACATTGCCCTTCTGCATCCTTCTCAGAGCAGATGTGGCCCCCACTTGGTGCAGTGAGTGGATGGTCCCTTTGTGAAAGGAAAAAGACACACCTCCCTTCAGTCCAGCTGAGGACTAGATTTCACACCTGAGTTATCCCCTCACCCAGTTGCTTTTGTGCAGCGCCCAACCTGCACAACCTTATACTGAGTCCTGGAGGCAGACAATTTATGCTCTTGTTCCAGCTGACAACCTTGATTAAATAGGTTCTCTTTCTGGGGGGCCTTGGTTTCCTCACTGCGTGCCTAGTGCAAGGTTCCCCAGGACTATTCCATGGACTAGACTCCATGGAATGGAGTTAATGCATGAATGGGCGGGGGGGGGGGGGGGGGAAGGAGGAAGGTTGAATCTAAAAATCCCTAAGATATTTTGCAGTTCCAAAATGCTTTGATTTTTCAAATATGTGTTGAGCATGTGTAAGGTATTCAGCAAGTCTGACTGGGGAATAACTGACATCAATAAAGAACCAGTGGCTGCAAAGTCCAGTTTGACTTCAATTTGCACCAATTTCAAGCCTGATTTTTTTAAAAAGAGGCCACATTGTTTCTACGGACCCAAATACAATTGCCCAGGGGTATCATCTTGGGTAGTCTCACCCAACAATTACTTAAACTATGAGATTCAGTTTCCCAATCTGCAAAATGCTACCTCTTTATGGCAATTAATTAGGAATTATTGGCCAGTGTATGGTATGGGGTTGACTCAAAGAACTGTATGTGCACACACAGCTACAGGTGTCCTGCTCCATGGCAAGCCTTTTCAAAGGGGATCTTAGCTGCTGATATTAGGGTTCTGAGCAGCAATGGGCTGCAGAGCCTCACTCCTAATCTGGATCCAACATCACAAACACTGTGTCAACTCAAGTTTGTTTTGAGGTCACTCTATAGAGCTGTGTCTTTATTCCGTAAGGATGATGGAAAGTTTGTTCCAGCAGTGGTGACAGAACCCTGGCTTGTAAAGTTTAGAATGATTAATCATAATTAAATACACAACAGGAGGCAATAAACTCCAAATAGGGAGATTCCCCCCCTGCAACTCCAAGTTTACAAATTAGGCATCCATATATATATATATATATTTGGTTGTTTTTAGGGAGATTATTTTTTCCTTTTGGCTTGAGTGGCTATTACATAAATGTAGTCATTCTAATTCATGGTCATTGGTTTAACCGTTTAGGGTTTTTTTGTTGTTTTTTTATGCTTTTGTTTTATAAGCCAGGCCAGCCTGTCTCATTTGGGCCTCCAGCATGTTCATGAGAGTCAGTGAACCCCCCAAGGTCCATCTGAGTGGTTTCCCCACTGTAGACTCCTTACTGTTTCCCAAAACAGATCTTGTCCCACAGAAGAGTGGGCATGAGGGTCTTGAGTGGGAGGACAGGGAGCACGTGATGAGACAGCGGAGCTTCCGCAATGCCATCCGCATCTCAGCACAGCCACCCACTGCCCTCCACGCCCTTGCTATGCTCCTCACAGACCTATGTTGACAACAACCATACTGCCTGTCTCGCACCTTCTGAGGGCCTGACTAACCTCTAGCCTATGGTCTTCTCTTAGTAGTATTTCAGCTTCCTATTTCCAGGATCTAGCAGAGCACTTGACTCCTCACAAACATTCAAAGATTGTGAATGAATGAATAAATGAGTGAATGAATAAGCAACTTTGGAAAAAAATGGGTACTGAATTCAGACAAAAGATCTTTAAACTAGTCTAATTATGATAGCAAAAAATTATCAGTATTTCAATAGCACCTTACACAGTGATTTTACATGTATTGTCTCAATAATCCTCACAATTACCTGTGAGGTTGGTTTCATTGTTCCATTTGTCTAATGAGAGAACTGGATTTTACAGAAGTCAAAAGGTACAAGTCACCAACCTTCCTGAGATTCCTTTCCTTCATCTGCAAATGATCAGACTGTCCAGCTCACCATGGAATTGTTGTGCATGCCACAAGAAATCAGAGAAGGACAAGGACAACCCATTCTTCCCCTAAAGGCTGGTGGTGTTGGTTGGTAGGGTGAAAAGAGGGGGAATCATAATAGAGGTAGAACCCATCAGCTCGCCTTGGCTTCCCAGCCTCATCTTCTCCAGGGTTCAGATATATGGATAAACCCCTTACAAGGTCAAACCCACCCCTATTCGTAAGCCAGTGATGATGGAAGAAATAGAATACCAACATCATTACCCTCAATATCTAATGGCACTTGGGATATATCCTGCAGGAAACAGACCCCATAATGGAGTGGCATCAATGAGGCCTAGGTGCTAGGTATACTCAACATAGTAGAGTCTTAAATATGGTTCCCCTCTCTCTTCCCAAGTCCTCTATTCACCCAAGAACATAGGGCTTGAGCTTCTGCCTTGTCAGGTGCATAATCTGTCTGGCTTCATGTCCTAGCCTGCTCTGGCTCCCTTGAGGGCTGAGGACCCAGTTGGCTTAGCTGGAGCTCTCAGCTTTGGCCATAGCCCTTCCCTGGCCAGAGCTCCTGCTTGGCACATCTGCTTCCCTAGGCACTGACTGTACTAACACTCGGGTAATCAAACCCATGCCAGGACTCTTCCCTACCCCAAGTTGTCATCGACCACTTAGAACCCCTAGCATGATACAGCCGGGCAGATCCCTAACACCTGGCCACATGCAGATGATTTTCTGGGCTGGGCCAACGTGGAAGAAATTAAGAAGGGAATGGTACTAGATAGAGTGGTTGAAATCAATGGGAATGTAGAAGGCAGCAAAGCTTCCCCTAGGCTCAGGGATTGAGGAAAGCATTCCAGCTTTCACTCACTAATTATACATGGGACAGGTAGAATGTGTCTCCCACCCCAGGGAATTTGTACCATCAGTCCTTCTGTGTAAATACTCTTCCCTCTGCTCTTAGCATGCTGACCTCTCTTAATCTCTTGGGTCTCAGCTTCAATTCCCTACTCAGAGAAGGGTCCACTTTCCAGTGCTGTGCTGTTCCATGTTTAACAACAGGCTCTGTGAGGGGGGAAAAACCCCTGATTTTTAATGTTTGCTGATGTCTGTGGTGCAAATACTTCCACCATGGCTGATTTCAGCTCTCACCACAATGTCACTCATGGCAGGTTGGGAAGAGAGGCACAGAATCGCTCACAAGGCAGGGTGAATGGTTCCAGTAAGCCACTGCCACCACCCAATGAAAGTGGATGCCACATTTTTCTCAACAACTCTAACATGCTTCTTTCTAAGTGCTTTCACTATTTTAATTTTATTATGATATTGTTTGTTCACTTGCTTTGATGTTTGCCTTCTCTGTGAGACTCTAAGTTTCATGAGGGCAAAGATCTTGTGTGTCCTATTTGTGTTCACCCACCCCTCGCCTGGCACAGGACTGGGAGAGTTGCATACTAATGCCTGGAGGGATGGGTGTAGGAAACCCAGTCCTAAGACTGTGAACTGTCCTCTGGAGCAGTTTGGAAAGGAAGTCACAACTGCCAGGAGCACTAGTACAAGTTCATTAAAAACCATCACAGCTGACTCATCTTGTTTTCTTTTGACAGGGTTATTGGTCAAATTAATAAATGAAGTAATAATAACAATACTTCACATTTATTGGCTGCTTACTGCGCTCTGGATACTGCTGTATTTTACACAGTGGTATGCTGATAGACAATTAACTGGCTCTCCAGGAAAGAAGCCCTGATTTTCACATTTGCTGATTTCTGTAGTGTAAATACGCCCACTGTGGCCAACTTCGAAACACCAAAGTGACTTCATCCATTCCACAAATTTAACAATACTGACAATTTAACAACCAGCTCTTAGGAGCCTGTAGAGCCCACTCCAGTACACCACGGTTTTACATACAGGAACTTGGTGCCTCTCACAATGACGCTATCAGTTATGTGCCACTATAATTCCCATTTCACAGATGAAGAAACAGAGATACAGAAAGTGAGTTTGACCAGATCTCACCTCCATGATATCTTTATGGGAAAGGTGACAAATTATTGTGTGGGTTCATAACTGGCTACCTGACTGAATTCCAAGGTTCAGATTAGGAGCTGAGTGAGAAAGAGCCTGAAGAAGCATCCACATCACCCCTGGGCACCTATCCAATATACAAGTAACACCAAGCAGGGAACAATGACCTTAGGAGAGTGATGCTCTGCAAGGAAGGACCAAATCTAACAACGTGATGTTTAATATAAATAAGAGTGGGACTCAGTTTGGATTCAAAACTACCACACAGCAGATACAGGTTGGGAGCTACAACTTGCCAGTAGGCAAGTGTAGTTGATTCCGACTCTGTATCAGTGTGACATAGCCTCTTCCATAACTGCTAATGGAACTGGAGCCACATTGTTCCAAGTGCAGCATCTGGGCCAGTTGCCTGGCTGTGCTTGTTTCTTAGCCTGACTGTTTAAGTGTGAGAGAGATACAGAGGCATGGGCAGAAGAAAAGGTGACTCAGACCAGCACAAAGGGTAAAGGAACTGGGGGAGGGGGGCTGCCCGGAGATATGGGAGGAAGGCAACCATGTGAAGAAGCCTCCTCACTCCATCTGGCTCCAAAGGAGCACTGGGAAGCCCCCAGCAAGGGGAATGCCTCTCAGTGGAAGGCAGTGCTTTCTAACAATCACGGCTCTCAGAAGACCCCGTCCAAGAAATCATCCCGGATTGGATGACTGCAGAGCCCAGAGGACTGCTGCAGAGTAGAGAATTCAAGCAGCATCTATAAAAGCCTTGGAGCTATGTGGTCAACAAAGTTCATTTTTGGTAGGCACCTACTACACATAAAGCCCCATATCAGGTACTTGACGTACATTATCTATAATCCCCGAGCACCCCTGCAAGCTGTTCATGGACATATCTCCTCTACGTGGAGCAAGCTGAGCTCAGAAAGGTGAAGCAATGTGCCAACACCCCCCTGAAGTTATGTAGCAGAGGCCTCTCTGTCCATTGCCACTCTGGTCATGCTACGCTCAGGCCCCTTCCATCCATGACAGGTGTGTTTTAGGATGTGCACCAGTAGAAGAAGAGAAAAAAGGGATATGCTTTCTTTCTTTTAGTTTTCTGAGAAATAAAAAGGGTATATTTCTTTTGTTTCTAGAACTATAAAAATTGTATCAATCCCTGAGCTCCCATGTCAACATTTACAAGTGAATCTACCTTTTTAAGCATCGCAGCAGCCCACTGGTTTCCTGGGCAGAGAAAGAGAGGAAATAATAGTTGTCAGAGCCCAAGTCAGAGAGGAGGCTGTGGGCTTGTGTGGGGGCCACGCACATGGAAGCAGCGTGTGAGGGCTGCACGGCTGCTGCATGGCTTCATGGAGGTGCATGGCTGCACGCGAAGAATTCATCCTGAGGAGCTGTGTGGAGGTGGAGAGAGAGAGAGATTGATTGATGCTGGGTGGCAGGTATTTTATGTCCTGTGTTGTTATTTATGTCTCTACACCTACACTCCAGAGACACACACAAATGCTGGCTGACACAGCATTTCAAAAGCATTTCCATGGAAGCAGTTGTGCAGTTACGCTGTCCCCTCTCTAGTTCACATGCCACGGCTGGATGAGCTATGCAGCTGACAGGACCCTGGCCTCCTCTCCCCTCCACCCACTGTTGCTACCTGAGGAGACAGAGATGAAAGCAGCTCTGCCTTCTAAAGGCCCTTCCCCCTGGGCACAGTGTGTGTGAGGGGTAGGAATAAGGACAGGGCATGGGGCACAGGGCTGGCTATTCACTTGAGGATAATGGTTTGTCCTTCTTAGCCTTTGCCTCAATGACAGAATCAAGTGTGAGCCATCAACATAGGAAGCATGGAACAAGTCCATCCTAAAGCCATCACGTGGGGCTGAGCGAACCAGACCTCTCTGCTGCCCCGGGAGGGGTTGGGGGTAGATACCACAATAGTCCAGCGTGAGGTGTTGAAGCTTGAGCAGTGAGGGCAGCCAGCACAGTACATCAGAGCCAGAGTGGGTGAGTAGGGCACCCTGGTGTGGGAGGGGGGCTACAGGGGCCCAACTGGAGCCTGAGCAGGGAAGGGAGGGTGCCCTGTGGGCGGCTGCCTGGCACAGGGTGTCGGAGCCCAGCACCGGGTGACAGAAGCATCTGCAGGGGCAGGAGGTGCTGACAATGGGAGGTTGTTTACACACAAGGGATTGACCCAGTACATAAACACATGCAGAATAACAGGAGTCAGAGTTTTCATCCTCCGAGAAATGAGGCACAAGCATGGGAATGCAAAGGGCGATACAAGCTGGACACCATGGTGCTAGATTAGAAGTGGAGAAGTATGATAGATGGACTCATACTTGACAATATGTGCAGATAGATGTAGAAATGCATGTTTGGTAAGTGTGTATGTACACACACACACACACACACACACACACACACACACACACTAGTTCTTTCTTCTGAGATTGCCGGGATCATCCGCACCCTGAAGTCAGGACGCACACCTAGCCCCGAGTCCTCATTTCTAAATGCCCCTGTCCACTAAATGAAATCAAGGCTTGGAGAGAATGTTGGTTCTGGAACAGAGGCGTGGAAAGTACGAGGTGAGCCTGAAACATCGGTGCCAGAACATGAGAACGCTCACAGGAAGCGAAGGAAGCATGTCAAAGGGACTTAGAAACCAGCTTGAAGATGCTCCAGTGACCAAATCAGGGACAATTTGAGAATCAAAGTAAGTACTGATAATAATAGATACAGTCTATTGAATAAAATGGGAAATGAATGATGAGGCATGAAACAGTAGTATTTACACGGTTTCAAAGTACCCGTCCCAGAAAATCTTACTGACTATGAAGGGGGAATGAGCAACTTGACCATGATGAAACCTAGCAGACATTGCCTGAACCACATGGTCAAAGTCAATGCTGTCAGGAACCAGGAAACCCAAACTGCATGCCAGTGCACAAGGAGAACCAGCGTGGGGCTGCTGCTCCCGCAGGTGCGTCACCAAGGAAGAACCACACACACAGCCCAAACCGAGCGGCATCCACAGAACACGGCCTGTGGTCGAAGGCCACCAAATGGAGGAGAGTCTGTCCCAGCCTGAAGGAAAGAGAGACTCGTTGACAAATGCCGCGCGTGCCCAGAACTGAGTCCTTTTGCTGTGGGTGCGATGGTAACAACTGGCAGGATGTGATGAGGATCTGAGCACTAGATAACAACAAAGTATTCACGTTTCCCTCCTGATTTCAATGGCTGCCCTGTGTTTATATAAGCAAATGCCCTTGTTTGTAGTCATGTCCATTCATGTGTTCAGGGGTGATGGGGCACCATGTCACAACTCACTCGCAAATGGCTAAAAACCCACAGTTGTATTTGTACCTCTTTTGTCAATTGGAATGTTTTGCAGGCTACAAGAAAGAAGAGAAAAAGGAAGGGCAGGGGAATTTTAAAAAGTTATAGGAGTCTGAGGCAGGGAAGAGAGGTGGGGACCATGAAGTGAGAATAAGAAGGGGTGGTCAGGGGCTGAGCAGTTCTTTTCCTGGCAAGTTTCAGCATCAGACCGCTCTCCTCCTGAAGTTCAGGGATCTCTCCACTTCTGCGAGTTCCTCCCACCCCACACTCTGCTACCAATGGTGCAAGGCAGTGGCCCTCTGCTAGCCAGAGCAGGGAGGTGAGCCTGGAGGCTGCAGTTCCAGACTCCAAGAGCCGGCGGCAATAGAGACAGGTGAAGAGTAAGAGGCTGGGCAGACCTTCAAAGGGCAGGAATCCCTGTGCAAGTGAAGCCTGGGCAGAGTAGGGGGATTGTTAAATGTTCTTTGAAGGCCCCTCAGAGCCCAGGGCTGAGACTCAATAACTCTGACAGGAAATCCGCCTCTACATCTATTTTCATTTTCATTTTCAGAAATGGCAGACACTCAGAATTGATGAGCTTCCACATCAACTTTAGGAAAGAGTACAGGAATGAGAGGTGAAACCAAAGGCTCTGCCCCACGTCTCCTGTCCTCAGTCTCCACATCTGTTAAATGGGAAACCACCTGTCCTACTTCACAGACCTGGAGAAAAGGAGGTCAGGTGAAAACACGCAGGTGCCAGGTTGCGCCACCCTTGCAGAGAAAACCCACCGTTTTCTTTTGGCATCTTTAGTAGGCCAGTAGGGAGGTCACCTCTCGATCACTTCTGCCCAGCTCAAGTACTTCCCTGAGGGGTGTACAGAAGAGATCTGGCCCCTAAGTGAACCAAGACAGGTTGAATGACAAGCCCTAGATCGCGGATATTGAATGGCAAGCCCTAGGTCAGTTTATCTGAGCAACACTTCCCCTACTCAGGCTGGAAAGAGGCCTCTGGATGTTGGCTCTGCTCATGGCCCTGCAGGTGTTGCTCACCCCCCACCCCTAGCCTTTTTCACTAGCAGTCACCTACCTGTACCCCTTCACTTCCTCACCTCCTGTTCACCCAGCTCAGATTTCAAGGTTCATTATTGTAACTCTGGCTCCTCCCTCCCTCTGTTGTGTCCTCCCAGCAGGGCCCCCACCCAGGCAGCTGTCCCCTCCACTGCACCAAGGCTGCTGAGCACAGTAGGAGCACTGAGCTCACTGCATAGCTATGTCCATACACCTCTAACAAGGGTGCTGGCCCCCAGCCATCCCTACTACCCAGTGTGTTTTCTTCCCCTCCCTGCCCCCTCTAAGAGACCATTCTATTTCTTCTCATCTCCCAAAACACTTACACCTCTCCCCTTCTGGTCTTTTCCACCAATGACTTTCTCATTCTTAATTGAGAAAATAGAAGAAACAAAGCAAAGGTTTTCCACCATTGGCCCAGCTCCATTTGAACCCACACCACCCCCCTTTCCCTCTGTTACTGTGGTTAAACTGTCTCTACTCCAAGATAAAGGTCAACCCTCCATCTGTGCTTTGCACCCCAGGCCCTCTTACCTTCTCAAGGTCTTTGCTCCTAAATTTACTTTTTCCTGTGTCTGCAATTTTGTTTTTCCTCTCTACTGGACCATTGAATCATACACATGTTTTCGTATCTCCTGTCCTTAAAAAAACAACTCACTTCTCTGATCCCATATTTCCTTGTAGCTCCTGTTCCATTTTTTCTGTTCCCCATTACAGCAAGAAGACTTATTTGTAGTCCTCACTTCACAGTCTCTCCCTAACCTACTCTAAGTGGACTTTGGTCTTCACCCCTACACTTAGTCTGCTCTTGCAAGAGCACAGTAACCTCCACATAGCCTAATTCAGTGGCCACTTCTCTGTTCTTATCTTACTGTCAGCATTCCCTAAGAGACAGTTGACCACTTCCTCTTTCCCTTGGTTTCATGGTACTCCTCTCTCCTGAATGTCCTCCAACCTCGCTGAATGTATCTTCTCTGCCTCTCTGCTGGCCCCTTCTTCTCTGCCTGATCTCCAAGTGTTGAAATGCCCAAGAGCTTTACTTTTGGCCCATTTCTTTCCTCCTCCATCCCTAAGTGACCTCATTGTATAGCTTTAAATAAAATCTGTATGCTGAGGATTCCCAATCCATTCTCTATAGAGAATTCTTTTCCTTTGTTTAAAATTCTCAAAAGGCCTCCATCATCCTTAGAAACTTGTTTTCCTAGTTTGTAAACCCTACATGATCTGCCCCACTCAACATGGGGCCTGGCAACTAGATCTCCTTCTGCTGACAGATAACTGATAAAAGATACAAGGACACCTTCTAATCAGGGGCCACATCCACTCCACTGGATGGGTAATGGAGAAAGATGGGGGCTAGGTGTTGTAGAGAGAGAAGAGGAGAAGGAGGAATAGCTGCCATTTTGAAAAACTCAATAGACTGCCTATAGCTGGGACCAAGCAGAAGGCATGGCAACCAAGAATTTAGCCACAGGCTGGGCTCATAGGAAGTTGAGCTGGGACAAACGTACCTTGGCTGACATGGCAGAGATTGGGAACCTCAGAACCCCATGACCACAGCCCTGCTAACAGCTGGTCTCTTTCTCCCCAAAGCCAAGTGCTCTGTACTCTTCTCTCATGTCACTCTCTGCCACCCAAACAAGGAAGTAAAAGCCCCCTCCATCCATGGGAAAACACATGGAGGTATGTCTTACTGTTGTCCAAGTGGTTGGCCTTAATGATCTTCTCTGAGTAGTCAGAAATACTGGAGCATTCAATCTAGAAAGGCACAGAACAAAGGAGCAACACATCAAAAATACAACCAGCATCAAGTTAAGGGACGGAGAAGCTGAGATCTACAGGGGTGCAGTAATGTGCCCACAGCTGTCACTGCTAATCTGTGGCAGATTAAAAACTACAATGCAGCCCTCCCACCTTGTGGGGTGCCTTTGCTGCGAGGCTGGAGCCCACCCTGCACTTCACAATGGAGGCCCGTGTCTAAGTTGGGAGATTTGGGAGGAGCTGGCAGACCTCACTCTCCCAACCACAGAAGCATTGGATGAGGTGGCACAGCTACTGTCCTCCTAGGAGAGCATGCAGGACCGACCAGAGGTGCTGTGAGCCTCCCTCAACATTGTCTTCCTGCCACCCCCCAACCCCCAGCCCTCACTGGTTAAACTTGGAACATTCCAGGATAGGGACCATCTGGAAAATGCCAAGTCAGGGCCTTGGGGCCAGATCCCTTCCCCCCCTCCACCCCCACCGCCACACACACACAAGTTAACTCTCACCTCTTCTGATTCTTTTTAATCTAAAAGTCTTTCCATGCTCCCAAAATCTCCTGAGCAGAGGGCCAAGGTATTTGAGGGAGTAGTTGGTAGTTGACCATCAGCTGAGAGAAGGCCATTGTGGGAGCACAGGAGATCAAATCCCAGCCTGAGGGTTAGAGGCCCTGGGCATGCCAGGGAGGGTCAAGGACTCTGGAAACAGAGGGGCAGCTGCCAAGAGCTGTTCTCACCTTTTTAGCTGGCCCTCCACAGAGACCAGACTGTGCTAAATCCCGGGCACCTCACCTTCACACTCAGGCCTCACTGCAAACTGCCCCAGGGCCTTGGACATTTGCATAGGGCCACTGAGGAGTTTCTGGCAGCCTCCTCAAAGCCTGAGGTAAGGTGAGGGCACCTACAGGGTCAAAAGAGGGAAACTCTGGTAGAGGAGGCATACCCAAGCCAAGGCTCAGACCCCAGAGGACCAGCCTTCCCTGGGCTACCAGGCTCCGTGGCAACAGTCCTGTTGCCTGCAGGACTGCTTCTCTCCTTTTCTTTCCCTCGCCTCGCCACGTTTTCATCCTGTCTGCAAGAGGGTACTGAGCTTAGCCTTGGAGAACATGGGACCTGGAACCAGACAGCCTGGATTTATATGTGGCTTCTGCCGCTTTCTAGCTACGTCTTGGTTTCCTCATTAAGTCACAAGTCCTGCTCACATGGCCAATGTGAGGATGAAACACACATGGGACACATGAGGCTGCACTCATATTCTTTCCACTTTTTCTTACCTCTACCTTTACCTTTCCGCCCTCTTTGTTCTTTAATCTCTCTTCATTTCCCCCATTTTCATGTTTTCTAGTTTCTTTTCTTTCTCCTTTTTGTTAGTCCCTCTCCCAGTCCTCTCGCTTTTCTCTGAGTCTTTCCATCCTTCTGTCTCTCTCTCCATTTCTCTCATGTCTGTCTCCCAGTTTCACTGTCTCCATCTGCTGTCTCTGTCAATTTCCTCTCTCCCTCCCTCTCTCTCTCCCTCCCTCTCTCTCTCCTGCCATCCTGGCTCCCCTACTGGAGAAGAGCTGTGGGTGGAAGGGGGAGCCTGGAACAGGAGAAACTGAACTGTGAAATGAGCCAGCCTGAAAGAAGCCCGGCTAACTGTGGCGGAGCTGTTTATAAAAGAGCTGTTACAGCAGAAGAGCAGGAGGCAGCCAGGTTGGGACCAGTCACCACAGTTGGAAGGCGCCGGTGGGACCTTCCTGACAACTCCTTGGCCGGAGCCCCTGCCGACTTGGAAGCCCCGGCGACTTGGAAGGTGGTGACAGGTGGCCCTGCCTCTCCCTGCGCAGCCCTCCGCTCCCACGTGCCTAGCAGAGACTGGGGCTGAATCAGGGCCTAACTGTCAGCACTGTAAGGAAGGTGCTCCGGGGTCAGCATGCAGTCTTGCCGCTCTGAGGCGGTGTGAGCTCCTTGGAAGTGGAGTCTGCACTGGATAAGAGGCCTCCACCCTGGTGAGCAGGGCCTTGTCAAGGGAAGCCGGAAGGTTGGGAGGGCAGCACCTGTGAGGATGACAGGACTTGATCTTGGGCATCAGATTGGCCCCATACCCTAACCACATGCCTCAGCTGAGTGCATTATAGCTTTTCTGGTCAAGGTTTCCAGAAGACCCTCTACAGCTAAGGCCCAAATGCTTTCTGGGTCAGGCGTGAAGGAGGAATTCTGTTCCTGCTGAAGGGGGTTGACCAAGGGGATTTGGAGGATCCTAGTCAACCCAGGAGCCTGGGGTTCTTGGGACAGGTTATCATGACCCAGTGAAATGACAGAGAATCAGGCCCCACTGAAACCTACCCAGCTGCCCGGGACCGTCTCCAAAGGGGCCACCTGTGCATATGCTGTGAGTTTTTTATTGTAACTTGAATTTCGATCAAGATTAATTCCAATTTTCCACTTGTAGACCCGCTGCATTTTTTCAATGGCAGCCAGCAGCACAGATCTCTCTTTTTCACAGAGGAATGCTAGGAGGTTCCCAGAGGGTCAGCCTCCACCTCTAGCCAGAGAAGCTGCAGCAGCCAGAGCAGCAGAATTTAGATCTACCAAGTTGCCCTTTAAAGGACAAAGCAGAGGGTCTTCTTGTTGTTGTCTCCTAGGGCCCTATCCCGACTATCCTAATAAACACTGAGCGTCTGTCCTATGCCAGTTCTGTTCTAAGCTCCTTACATCTGTATTAAACCTTTCATGCCTCACAATGACCTCATGGGCAAGACACTATTTTCATGTCCATTTTATACATTGGGGAAACTGAGGTACAGAGCAGTGAGTTGCCCACGGTCCCACATCTCATGAGTGGAAGGCCAGAGCTCACACGTGTAATCATGCTGCACTGCCTCTCAAGCATTGTGAGGCACTGATGACACTGGAATGGTTTCTGAAAAGTCAAAAATCCTCTGCAAATGTCAGCAGTCGCCAGGGCAAGGGGCCAGGAGCAATGCCCGGGTTGATGGGGAGCCATGGAAACTGTCCTGCTTTCTGAGGGGCACACTTGATTTTTCTCTTGAGCGTGTGAACTCAGCAGAGGGGTGGATCAGGGTTTGTACTACTAGGAAAGGCTGGAGAGGGCAGAAGGCAGGGCCAGCTCTGCTGAGGCCACCGCGAGGGGAGGGGGGTGGCATGCTCACCCCAAACACCTTCTTGGCCCCTGCTTTAGCAGCAAACATGGAAAGGATCCCAGTACCACTCCCCACGTCCAGCACCACTTTGTCCTTGAACACGTGCTTGTTGTGGTACATGGAGTTCCGGTAAGTGAGCGTCCGCACCTCGTCCTTCAGCATTTCCTGTATGGAAGGAAAGGAAAGTCAGTGTCAATGTATTCAAGGTACTTGGGAGTACGCCAGGGTCACGGGCCCCAGGACTGTCCCACCAAATTCTTCAAGGATCTTCGTGATGTCACTAGGCAAGCCACAGAAGAGTACTGTGGGGCAGCTAGACCAGTGGTTGGCAAACCGCGGCTCGTGAGCCACATGCGGCTCTTTGGCCCCTTGAGTGTGGCTCTTCCACAAAATACCACGGACTGCGCGAGTGTATTTTGAAGAAGTGGCGTTAGAAGAAGTTTAAGTTTAAAAAATTTGGCTCTCAAAAGAAATTTCAATCGTTGTACTCTTGATATTTGGCTCTGTTGACTAATGAGTTTGCCGACCACTGAGCTAGACCAATGGCTGCCTGCATCATTACAAACAACTCCAGCCCTAACACTCTACCCAAGATAGCTTTGTACTATCAAAGGAGAAACTCATGTCCAGACCTGGGAAAACTCCAATTTACCAAGAAACAAAAGTACTAGTAGGATGCAGCATGAGAGATTCAAGTTACACTTGAAGCAAAACTTTCTGTCATGGTGAGAATTTTGTCATTTAACAAGTTATTAAAGGAGGCTTTTTGTGTGTATATTATTTTTGTTTGCTTTTAGGAAAAGAAAACAAATTCATTTTTCTACCATTATTTAAGTGCTTTGTGGTAAGAAAGAAACTAGATTACCCATTACTGCTGCCTCCAGCCCAAGGAGAACATGATTAATCTGTGTATGGTGATGAGGCAGGGGTCTTCGTCTATTCAAGGTACCAACCAGCAAACACTCTAAGTGGTCACCAATAGTACTGGAATTTTTTGGTATAATTTTAGTGTAGTTTTTAGTATAACTTGCATACAATAAAAAGCACAGGTTTTAAAAGTATAACTAAGTGTAAGAGTTTTTACAAATGCACACCATAATTAAGATACAGAACATTTCCATCATCCCAGAAAGTCTTTCATGCCTGTTTGCAATTAATCCTCACTCCCACTCCAGACAATCAATGATCTAATTTCTATCACCAAAGCTTCCTTCTGCCAGATTTAGAACTTCATATAAATTGAATCATATAACATGTACACTTTTGTATCTGTTTCTTTTGCTCAAAGATTTTGAGATTCATTCATTTTCTTGCATGTATCCAAGGTTTGTTCCTTTTTCCTTGTTACCACAGTTGTCATTCTTATTCTTGTTCTTGTTCTTGTTGTTGACTGGTATTCCATTGTATAACCATATCCATTCACTTGTTAATGGGTATTTGGATTGTTATGAATAAAGGGGTTACATTTTCATATAGCATTTTTGAGGATGCATGTTTCTATTTCCTTTGAGTAAATACATAGAAGTGGGGTTTTGGGTCTTAGGGTAGGTGTTTAATTATATTTAAAATTGCCTAACAGTTTTTCAAAATAGTTGTGCCATTTCATGATCCCACCAGCAATATATGAGAACTCAAGTTGCTTTACATGCTGACCAATTAGACTTACCAGTTTTTTTTAATGTTAGTTATTATAGTGCAGTGATTTTTCAACCTTTTTCATCTCATGGTACACATAGAGTAATTACTAAAATTCTGTGGAACACCAAAAATATATTTTTTGCTAATCTTACAAAAAATAGGAATAATTTTGATTCACTCACACTGGCCAGCTATTGTTGTATTGGCTCCTGTCATTTCTTTATTTGACAATCTAAGGGAACAGAGGTTGGGTATTGCATGTTTTAAAAATTCTTGTAGCAGCACACCAGTTGAAAATTGCTGTTATAGTGGATAAAAACTAGTATCTCATTGAGGTTTTAATTGCATTTCCATGATGGCTATTGATATAGATAATTTTTTTCATGTGTTTATGGACTATTCATATATACCTTCTTTTGTGAATGTCTTCATTTTTTTTTCTTGAGCTATTTGCTTTTCCTTATTGAATTATAGAAGTTTATATATTCTGGAAATGAATCCTTTGTCAGATGTACATATTGTGAATGTCTTCTCCAAATCTGTGATTTGCCTTTTCATTTTCTTAATGTTGTCGTTTGAAAAGCAGTTTTTAATTTTGATAAAGACCATTTTTTTTTAGTTTTTTCTTTTATGATTAGAATTTTTTGTGCCCTGCCTATTCTTTGTCTACCCCAAGGTCACAAAGATATTCTCTTATGCTTTCTTCCAGAAGTTTTATAGTATGGCTTTTACCTTTAGGCTACAATTCATGTCAAATTAATTTTTATATATAGTGTAAGTTAGGGATGTGAGTTCATTTCCTTCATGCAAGTAGATGGCTCGAGCACCAGGCTTCATTTTCCCCACTGAATTACATGGGGGAGATCCTTTGGAACAATCCTTTCTTTGTTTCAATTGTGTTGCCACCTTTGTAAAAATCAATTGACTGTATATGTGTGTCTTCTCTGATTTGTTCCATTTATATACCAGTGTAACACTCACTTGATCTCCATAGATTTATATTAATGTTGAAATAAAGTAATGTCAGTTCTCCAACTTAGGTATTCTTTGACATGATTATTTGGGTTTTTCTAGAACTTCAGCATTTTCATATACATTTTAGAAACAGTTTGTTAATTCATACAGAATAGCTTGATGGAGTTGGTTGGAACTGCACTGACTCCTATAGAGCAATTTGGGAAAAACTGATATCTTAGGAATATTGAGTCTTAAAATCTAAGAACACAAATACAGCTCTCCATTTATTTAGATCTTGTTTAATTTCTCTTGGCAATATTTTATAGATTTCAGTATAGATGGCTTGTATTTTTAAAGTAAACATATTCTTAACTATTTTATGGCACTGTATACGACATATTTTAATTTTTACTTTCCAATTTTTAGCATATATATTGGCCTTGTATTTTTCAGCTTTGCTCCTTCACATATTAATTCTAGTAGAATATTTTGGTAGATTCATTAATTTTTCTATGTTAAAAAAATCTTGTCACTTGTGAATAAAGACAATTTCACTTCTTTTATCCTATCTGCATGCTTTTTATTTCTTTCTACTTTTTTTTAACCAAAATCTGTCTTTATTAAAGTGAACAAATCATCAGAGTACTACCCAAACTCAGTGAGCAATGCTGAATCTGCTCCCCTTGCCTGCCTTCAACCAGGCCAATGCCGGCTCCTAGCCCGCCCAGCAGCCCACAGTCAGAAGCATGGCTCCTGACAGTGCACATTTCAGTGCTTTCAGTGAACTGGTGTCTTCAATAAACTTTTTCTGAGCATCAAGGAACAAGAATTGTTTTCAGAAATCTTAGAATTGGATATAAACATTGGCAATAGACACAATCAATAAATATCATACAATTTCCCAAATGAACAAGACCCCCCAGTACGAGTTCTTTTCCTGAAGACATTCAAACACCCTCACCAGAGAGCCTGTATCCGTCCTCCAACTGCACAAGGTCTCAAATGCCCACATGTGGGGGTCGGACCATGTACAGAGGGGGTGTAGTGAGAGGCCAGAAAGCAAAGTAAATCACTTTTAATGGATACTGAAGAACTTCAAATAAAAGAAATCCTGCCACATGCACATCCCTCGTTGGCAGCCTCAGGGACAGCCGCGACCACAGTGGCCATGCCCTGGACCCGGTGTGTGTCCCTCTATCCCCGTTCCATCTTGCCTTTTATTTCTTTTCTTTCCCCTTGCTATATTGCACTGGCAAGGATGGCCATTCAGTAATATGCTAGGCATCCTTCCTTTGTTCAGTGATATACAAATGTCACCATTAAGTATAATTTTAGCTGTGGCCTCTCCATAAATGTATTTTACCTGACTGAAACGTTATCTTCTATACTTGATCTTAGCCAAAAGGCCAAGAAGTGATGACAAGTTATCTTCTATTTCTAATTTTCTGAGAGTTTTTATCATAAATTGGTGTTGAATTTTGTTACATACTTTTTCTACATTTATTGATATGATTATCACTTCTCTCCTTTATTGTCTTAATGTGTTGAACTCCAAAGATTGGTTTCAAATGTTGCATCAACTCTTTGTCATGATGTATTACCTTCTTAAATATTGCTGGGCTTTGTTTACTAATATTTTGTTGCATATTTTTGTATCTGTATTTATGAGAGAGATAGAATCATAACTTTCTCTTATCTTCTCTGATTAGTATGCTGAGCTAATCACACAAGTTAGGAAGTGTTATCTCTTTATACATTTTCTGAAAAGGTTTGGGTGAGATCGATGTTTTCCTTTTTTAAATGTCTGTATAATTCACCAGTAAAAACATCTGAGCCTGGAGTCTTTTTTGTGGGAAGATTTTAAATTATGAATTTAATTTATTTAATAGATAGAAGGCTATTTTCATTTTCTATGCATTCTTACATCAGTTTTGGCAAGGTGTTTTTTCCAAAGAATTTATCCATTTCAGCTAAGATGTCAAATTTATGGGTATAATCCTATATAATAAAAGCCTAATATGCAAATTGTCCCCTTCAACTGCTCACTATGATGTGCTCTGTCCATCAGCGGGCAGCACAGAACATGGAGGGCATTGGCTACATGGTGCTGGCAGCAGGCAGCAGTGGAGGCGCAGCAGTGGAGGCAGTGGCTGGCCCCGATGGGCCCTGACGACGAGAGCCTGGCAGGATGGTGGAGCAGATGAGTGGGCAGCACCAGGCCAAGGCAGGTGGGAGCAGGGCCCAAATGCCCCGCTGATCGCCCCACAGATGGTGACCAGCAGCAGCTCTGACACTTCCATTACAGAGAAGGGGCAAATAGCAATATTAAAATATTTCTTCTAATTATTTTCCTTCAATGTGCACAAATCTGTGCACCAGGCCACTAGTATTGTTATAATAGTCTCTAATTACTGATAGGTGTCTTTATGATCTGTAGTAATGTTCTTGCCTTCATTTATTTATAATCTGTGTTTTCTAAGATTTTTTTCTTGATCAGTCTAGTTAGGTGTTATTGATTTAATTAGTATTTTCAAAAACCAACTTTTGGCTCTGTTGATTTTCTTTAATGTTTTATTTCTACTTCATTGATTTCTGTTCTCATTTTTATTATTTCTTTCCTTTGACTTATGTGAATTTTATTTGCTCTTCTTTCTCTACTTTATAAAGTGGAAGCTTTGATCATGGATTTTATACTTTTGCTTTCTAATAAAAGCATTTAAGCTATACATTTTCCTCTAAAGATTTCTTTAACTGCATCCCACAACTTTTCATATGTTGTGTGTCTTAGATCAGGCTGTTATAACAGAATGCCTTAGACTGGACAGCTTAAAAAAGCAAACATTTACTTCTCATATTCTGGAGGCTCGGAAATCAAGATTAAGGTGCCCGCAGATCCGCTATCTGCTTTGCAGGTGGTTGCCTTCTCCTTGTGTCCTCACATGGCAGAGAGCAGAGTGAGACAGCAAGCCTTCATGTCTCTTCTAAGAAGGGCACTAATCCCATTCATGAGGGCTGGCCCTCATGCCCTAGTTACCTCCCAGAGGCCACACCTCCTAATATCATCACATTGGGGGTTAGGATTTTGACATATGAAACCTGTTCAGTTCATAGCATTGTTTTCATTATCATTCTATTTGGAATATTTTCAGTTCATAGCATTGTTTTCATTATCATTCCATTTGGAATATTTTCTAACTTCTTGTGATTTCTTCCTGACCATGTTCTCAGTGCTGCTTAATTTTCAAATATTTGGAGATTTCTAGATAATTTATTGTTTCTGGTTTCTAATTTAATTCTATTATGGAAAAACTAGGGGCCCAGTGCATCAAGTCATGTACCTTGAAAGGAACTGTGGACCATGAGGTTGCAGTGGGCACAGGGTCAGGTCTCGGCCCATGCTCTGTGCCTGTGCCTGGCCCCTCCTGCTGCAGCCTCTGGTCCCCTGTCTGCCTGCAACCCTGCTCCCACTGCCGCCGCTCCCATGTGCTGATGGCGCTGGCCCCGCTCACACCCGCTGACAGTGTGGAGCGATTGGGGCCAGCACCAGCAGTGTGTGTGAGCGGAGCCAGCGCCATCAGCAGGTGGAAGTGGCAACTGCTGCCCCAATCACTCCTCAGGAGCAGGGGGAGAGGGAGAAGCCCTCAGGGGCGATCAGGGCCAGCAGCCACCGCTTGCACCTGCTGAAGTGCCAAGGGATCAGGGCCAGCACCGGGCACCAGCAGCAGGTGCAAGCAGTGGCTCCAGTGCCAGCAGCGGGTGCGAGCAGGGCTGGCGCTGGCAGCAGGTGTTGAGTGCTGGGCAGGGCCATGGCGCATGGGAGCAAAGAATTTTCAGAAACCACCAAAGGCTCGCCTAGATGACAGCGACCAGTGCCCCACGTTGGCCTGGCACCTCCACTCACCTGCTGCACCATCCTGCCACAGATGACGCCTGCCATGTTCTGCACGTACTCCCTGGAGTTCAGCACACGCCATAGCAATCGGTTGTTCAGTTGTTTGGTTGTTCCGCTGTTCAGACTATTTACATATTAGGGTTTTATATATAGAGATATATACTGTGCATAATTTCAACCTTTTGAAATTCATTGAGATTTGTTTACAGCCCAGCATATGATCTATCTTACTAATATTTCAATCTGCACTCTAAAAATACGTGTATTATGTAGATTGGTGGTCCAATGATCTAGAAATGCCAATTAGGTCAGGTTATTTGATCATGTCAGAAGATTGTTCAAATTTTCTCCAGCCTTACTGATTTTTTTGCACATTTGTTCTATCAATTACCAATAAATTAGCATTAAAACAAATCTTTACTAATGGTTGGGGATTTGTATTTTTCTCCATCTAGTTCTGTAGATTTTGCTTCATGTTTTTAAGCTCTATGTACACATGTTCAGTGGCTTTGTAACATGTCACCTTGGCCACCTGAACTACATTTCACAGAATTCTCTTTCCATTATCTTTCCAGTTAGGTGGGGTTACAAGAGAGACTCTTGTGAGACTTAGAAGGCAAAAAGGAGGCAGGAACCATTTTATAGTGCATATATGTCATTGGCAGAAGTACAATTGTTCTGCCTTCAAAATCAGCTTCTCTGACTCCTGGGCCAGGTGCACAGTTCCATGGTGAAACACCCCAGGCTCTATAGGTCACCAAGGTCAAAGGCAATGGAAGATTACTTGTTTCAACCTGTTGTAGAGTTCAATCTTGTACTTAAGGGTTCTAGATGCTCCTGATCTCCCCTTATTTTATATCCAGCTACCTGTTCTGTAGACGTCAAGCTCCAACATCAGACATGGATATATATATATATTCCTACTGGATCTGCTTCCATTGTTGAACCCTGACTGATATAGAGTTTTGTACCAAGAATACCTCCTAAGGAACAGAACCTGAAGTTGTATTCTTTGAATCAGTTCTGAGTTTCAAAGGCACTAATAGCTCTACTGCCATTGGTAAATGGGGCACTGGTAGTCACTAGCATGAAATGGCAAAGAAGTTACTCAAATTTAGCTTGAGATACCTGTAATAAAGTATCTATAGAAGACAAGACTGGATGGCCAAGCACTTGCTACCTTAGCACATTTTGGTCAAAACTAGGAATAACGTAATGGGGTGGGTTAGTTGGATGACTACTACTAACTTTGCTAGAAAACTTGGAGAAAACAAATCATGAGCACAGGGATTTAACATTTCCAGTTCAGGGTCTGAATATAGCACCTAAAAGCTTCTATAAGTTCTCTGGGCGGGCGGGGGGGGGGAGAGGGGTGGCATTTCCTGTAGGTGCAGGGCTAAGATTTCTGCAAACCAAATCTGAATTCTAATCCTGCAAATGCCTGAATTACAACACAAATTGAATTCCCATCACTGCAGGGTCTCTTTTGTTAAAGTTGAGGCATCTATTGGAAAGAAATGGGATCTTGAATATTGGAATTGGAACATAATGTCAAATTCTAATGAAGCTGGACCTCAAGTCCCTAAATGTCAGAGTTTTCTTTGCCAGTAGAATCATCTTCTATCCCTGCCTGAGGGAGTTTTCTTTTTCTGAAGAATCACAGTGACCTCCCTTGAGGTACCTGCTAGCAAGGTATTGCTGATTTCCAGGATCTACCCCCACCAACCTTATTGGCTGCTACCCCTACAACTAGATTAAACTCCAAGCAGTCCCCAAAGGGTATAAAGAGTGACTCATCAGAAGGTGTGATATACATGAAAAGAAATGCATGATATTTTTTATTTATATAGACTGAAAACTAGGGAATATATATGGAAATATATTTTATTTTTTGTTGATCTTCAACCAAAGATATTTTTTCAATGGAGAATTTTTAGAGAGAGTGGAAGCCCGGGAGGGAGGTGGAGAGAGAGAGAGAGAGAGAAAGAGAGAGAGAGAGAGAGAGAGAGAGAAAGAGAGAGAGAGAGAGAGAGAGAGAGAGAGAGAAACAGTGATGTGAGAGAGACACATTAATTGGTTACCTTCCGTGCCCAACTGGGATCGGGGATCAAACCTGCAACCCAGGTTTGTGCCCTTGACCTGGTACTGAACATGTGACCCTTCGGTGCATGGGCCAAGACTAACCACTGAAGAAAAGTGGTCAGGGCTGGAAATGTATATTAAGAGTGTGGGATCAACATGAAAGGAAAATAAAGCTGGATGGGCCAAGTTTATTGATATAGGACCACTAACCAGAGATTCTGGGTTCACCATTTTAGCTTCAGAGGCTTGAAATGCTTCTAATTATTGGTTTGATTGGTTGACTGAAACATGGACCCAACGTTAGCCTACATTAAATGAAATTGAAATGTCAGAACTTTCTCAGTATGCTGATCTCCCAAAGGTTCAGGGAGATCAGAACGTTAGTGTGCAGTTATCATGTGAGACCTACTCACCAACACCAGAGAGCACAACCAGCATCCTTGAAGAATTCTGGCTCTTCTCTATAAGTCAGAAATTGCAGGAGGAATTTCTACCACTGAACTGAGATCCCTGAATACTATGGGAATAACATCAAACTGAGATCCTGAGGTAGTGGGGGCTAAATTGTAGCGGCATTTAATCACCAAAGATGAGGTGGGCACGGTTACCATGAAGGACATGGGAGCCAAAGATTTTCAGAATAGTATGAATTGCAAAGATCTCTGATGTTTACTACTTGATTACAGTATTTCAGAAAAGAAATAGAAAGGAATCATACTAAATTCTTGCTTAATATGTTTAAGCAGAAAAGTTATACTAGTAGATCTAGTGAGCAGAAGTCTGGTTTGAATCACCAGAGTCAATACCTCTGTGATTCCCAAACTTGAGTTAGTTTACAGAATCCCTTAAATAAAGGAAAAGCCATGTCCCCTGGGGGAAAATCCTGTTGCAATGCCAAGAACTGATGCTGTTAATCATCTTCCAGAAGGCTTGCAGCCATTTATTAGGGTGATGACATTGGAGAAAAAAAAAAGACAAATTTTTGAGGATTACTGGACACTGGCTCTGAACTGACACTAGTTCCTTGAGGCCCATCAGTCCAGGAGATGAATTCCTGGAGACCCATATCCCCATTCAGTGTGCCTATTTGGCCAATGCAGAAGACAGAGATGGATCTTAAAGAATGACCGGAGATTATCATAAACATAATCAGGTGGTAATTTCAGTTGTTTCAGATGTGGCCTCATTGCTTGAGCAAACTAAGTTTTTTTTTTATCACTTTTTGAAATTTATCCACCCATACTTTTCCCAATATTTTTTCTTTCCTATTCTTTTTCTTCTCCTCTGGAACTCACATGTTTTACCATTTGATTCTGTCCCACAAATCACTGAGCTTGTTGTCAATTTTTTTTTTCTCTTTATGGATGATTTCTACTGATTTGTCCTTAAGTTCATAGATCTTTTCTTCCTATGTATCCTATTTGCTATTAATCTCATCCAATAAATATCTACTTTAGATCTTGTACTTTTATTGTAGAATTTCATCTATTATATACATCTTCTCTTGGAGATTTTTTAAAAATCATATTTATTATAGTTATTTTAAAGTGTTTTTCTGATCATTCCAAGACCTTGGCTGTTTATAGGTCTGTTTCTTTTGACTAATTTTCCTCTTGATTATGGACCAAATTCTCCTGTTTTTTCACATCTTGTAATAATTATTTTATACTGTAGATAATGTGTAAGGAACACTACCAGCTGTTAGTTTTTATTGTTGTTGTCTTTTGTAAAAAGTACTGTCTTTTCCTTTGTTAGGCAACTAGAGTGATGGGCTTCTCAGTTCAATCCAATCAGGAACTGAGCAAGTTTGGGATGGGTTTGTGGCTTTAATCCTCCTGTTAGGGAATGTAATCACAGGGACTAAAAGATCTTGTACTATTTGCTTTTCAGCGGAGCCACTACTTCCTGTGCTGCCTCAGAGCTCATATATTTGATCATACTAGAATCTGAGTATGGAACGGTTTACTTAGATTGAGTTTACTTTTGGTTTTAACTTATTTAAAAGTGAGCTCAAGCCCTTCCCTACCAGAGATGTCTGGGACCAAACACTCCAAGACTTCTAGACATCAAAACTGCAAGACCTCACAGTGTAAGACCACAGACTGCAGATGGTTTCCCCAGAACCAGGCACAGGGCATGGTGCATAACCCATGATCTATAAATAAGAATACAGTAGCATATAGTGGAGCCAGAATTCCTACATTCAAATCATAGCTCTAATGCTTTTGAGCTCTCTGATCCAGAACATCATGCAGACGCTGTATCTCAATTTCCCCATCTGGAATATGGGGTTATAAGAGCACCTACTTCATAGGGTTGCTGTGATAGTTAAATAAATATAATAAGTATTACATAAGTGTTAGCTCTGGCCTTTTGTGATGATAACCCTCTTCATCCATGCAAAGAAATTGTTAGAGGTGAGTAGAGAATGGAGCAAAAATAAAGGCAAATATTTCAGAAATCTCTCACTCACAGTTATGGTTAAAAGTCCTCACAGCCTTTCCTGATGGAATTAGATTGGCCCAATACCTCTGCAGATCCTACTGTTGCTGAAGCAAAGCTGCCCAAGTGCCTCCTCCCCTTTAATTCATTGCCTTTTATCTCTTCTTTGGTCCCTTCTTCCCTTCCTTAGGCTCCAGGCCACAGGAGTTAGGTCCAAAGATACAAGTTCTTAGAGAAGGAAAGTTGTGACTTAGCAAATCTTCCTCCACTCTGTCTGCCCAAAGTAAAGGCTCTTTCTCCTCCACCCTTGCTTTAATCATCCCTGGGAGAGAACAACCCAAAGAGGTCTCAAACGTTTCAGAGCATGCCACTCTGGTGAGAACAATTCCCAGCTCCAGCTGTGGATGACTTTGTCTCCCAGCTTTCTTGCCTGTTAAACACGTGACCGCACATTGACTAATTGCTGAGAAATGAGGTCTTGAATAATGTTTCAAAAGAAACTGCAGCAAGCTTGTCAAAAGAACTGAGCTGGCCAGGAGTGGGACGGGCGCCCAGGGTGCAGGGGCTGGCAACACAGCCCCACTGGCAGGCAGCTGAGGCACTATGCCCAGCGCCTGTCAAAGATGCTGAGAATTCAGAGCGGGGCTGCAGGAGGTCACAGAGCGGGCCCTCTCCACTCTGAGCAGAGGCCTCAATCGGCAGACATCTGTCACTTCTGTTCCTGTTCAATATTCTATTCTTCTCAGAGAGGCCCTGTGATGGAAGGCCACAGGGCCCTCTCCCTCATTCCACCTTCTGAAGGTTGAGTATGGAGTCCTCTCTGGGTGGAGTCATGAGATGGAAGAACATAAGTGTCCAGACCACCTCCTGCTGTGCTCTCCAGACCCCAACAGTGTCCTTCCCCAAATCCAGTGCTTCTCCTTTGTATTTGCCGACTCATCAAACCCAAGTACCATGTTTCCTAAACACTCACTGATCACTATTAATCAGCAAGCTGGCGGTGCTGCTGCCTGCCCTCTGAGCATCTTGTTAATGACAGGAGAATACTGCCAAACAGCCAGCTCGACTCCGGATGGTGAGATATGGGTCTTGCCCAGACTGAGGAGGCAAAGGCATCGCTGTGAGCTGTCTACCACGGAACTGAGATGCCTGGCGTTTGATAACAAAATATGAGCAGGCCCTCTCTTCACAAAGAACAATGTAAAGAGTCCATCCACTCATTTCCTACCAGAGACCAAAAACAGGGTGAAGGGAAAGCTTCAACTAGGAAGGAAGGCCAACTAGCCACCCATGCATTACCGATCTTTGTGTTTCCCTGAGGCCAGGATCTAGAGATGGCCAGCAGCAGCAGCAGCAGCAGCAGGAGGGACTTAAGCTAGATGATCAGAAGTACTTTCTCATGTGAAGGATTGCTAACTATTCTAGGGTAGGTTACTAAGGAAAGACATGTTATCTATGACCTGCAGATCCCTTACTCCAACTTAATTAGCTCAGTCTACACTATGTTTATATATGTTCATATACAAATTTGATTTTTCTATCAATACATGAAATTGAGGAGGCATACTATAATGTTTATTTGACGACCCTTGGTGTCCCCTCTCAATGGAGATCATACCCTGCTGGATGCCTGGCCATGGTGCTGGCCAGGCATCACCTGAGTGAGGAGGCTAGCAGGCACGTCAATAAACCTTTGCCAATCAGATGATTACCAAACACTGGGTTAGAGGCTGGGGAACCAAGACCTGAAGAATTATAGAGATTATAGTAGCCCAGGAGAGCACATCCTAGGTGTCAAAATGTTGCCCAGCAAGAACTTAGCAATTCAGAGAAGTCAATCAGAGGAGGCTCCGTGAGGGAGCGCAGCCTAAAGATGGGTGGGGAGTTGAATGCACATCGTGGAGGGTTGGTTTCTGTCAGGAGGGATTTTGGAAAGCCCCAAGGGGAGCAAGCACATCAGGGCCCCTGGGACTGCAGTTCTGCCCTGATAGAGGTTCTCAGAGCCATGGGCCTACTAGAATTGATCACATGGAGGGCGCATCCTTTAATTAGCCGCAGGACCTTGGGGAGCGGAGCTCTTGAAGGAGTCCTTTATGCCTCTCAGAGCCTCTCACAGGCCCAGGACAGAGTTCCACATGTGTACCATCCCAACCCCGGGTCCCACGGAAGGAGGATCATGGTAGGCACAACAACTCACCCATCTGCCCTGAGAGGGCTTTCGATCTACCCAGAGCAACAAGCTTGACTGCCCAGGCCTCCCTGGGCCAGGCCCGCACCCCAGGCCGGAGCTTTTATGTGGAGAGGAGTTCTCAGGGGGCCAGACCTTGAGCCTGAGTGTGGTAGTAACTGAGGGACCCCACATCCACTCTCTACCTCCACAATTGCAAAGGAGCCAGCAGGAACAGCATCAACATTTCCGGGAAAAGTGAACTGTTTTAGAAGCTGTATGGCTACGTAGTTAGGACTGAAGCCCCTGAGCCCAAAATGTGAAGGTTTAATTTTTAGCTCTGCCATTCATTAGCCTATAACCTTGTGTGCAAAGGAACCAGCAAGGATGAACGAAGGTCAATCTGATGCTTAAGGTTTTATATACTCATCTATAAAATGGAGACAGATAATAATACCAACCTCATAGGATTGACCTGAGGAATAAATGAGCCAATAATATAAAATGCCCAGGACAACAGCCAGATTGTTGTAAGCACTCAAGAAAAATGCCGGTTATTATTACTAAACACATGCCTGGCAATGGCAGTGCAGCCTTTTCGATACAGGAAGGGTTTACAGAAGCATCCAATGGGAAGGCAGGGCTTTGAGACATATTTTGAAAAGGCATTAGCATAACAAGCAAACCTTTTTTCCTTTTTCAATATTTCTTCAGACCATGAGGAGATAATAGAAATATTTTCTTTATAGGGTTCTTAGGAAGAGTAAATGAAATGATACATATACTGTGCTCAGAACAGTAAGCACGCAGTTAATATAGTTGTTTATTTTGGGTGGCTTGAGAGTGTTAAGGTGATGCTGGCAGGGCTGGGGGTACAGGTCTCAGGAAGCCTCTTGTCAGGAAGCTCTGTTCTATGCTGCAGCTCACGGAAGTCTTCCCTGCTGTGGACTACAACCAAGATTACTCTACCCAGCAAAGCTATCATTCAGAATTAAAGGGCAGATAAAGAGCTTCACAGATAAGAAAAAGCTAAAGGAGTTCATCACCACCAAACCAGTATTATATGAAATGCTGAAAGGTATTCTTTAAGAAGAGGAAGAAGAAGAAAAAGGTAAAGATAAAAATTATGAGCAACAAATACATATCTATCAACAAGTGAATCTAAAAATCAAGTGAATAAAAAAATCTGATGAACAGAATAAACTGGTGAATATAATAGAATCAGGGGCATAGAAAGGGAGTGGACTGACAATTCTCGGGGGGGAAGGGGTGTGGGGGTGCGGGAAGAGACTGGACAAAAATCGTACACCTATGGATGAGGACAGTGGTGGGGAGTTAAGGGCAGAGGGTGGGGTGGGAACCGGATGGAGGGGAGCTATGGGGGAAAAAAGAGGAACAATTGTAATAATCTGAACAATAAATATTTATTAAATTGAATAAAAAAAAAAGACAAGCATTTACACAGAGGAATTTCCTGAGAATCAATCAGGGTGCCAGACCTGGGCCAGGTTTCCAAGGACACTTGCTGCATTTCTTCCCTGGAGGCACTCATTGGTCCAGGACAAACCTAAGGATTCATGTCCATCCTGCCTGAAGGCCGACACTATGACCTCCAGAAGGCCTTTGGCTATAGGACCCTAGCTGCAAAGAATCTGAGCTCCTGGAGCGAGGACCAAGGATGTTCAGTCCACCTGGACTATCTGAACTGAGGACTGGGAAGAGACACAGGTGTCGGGCTGTAAAACAGAGACCCTGAGCTCTCCTTGCTCACCAGCTAAGTAACACAGACACACACTTTCACCTACTCACCTACGCCAGGCCTGGCCCTGACCCCCTCCCAGAGGGACTCGTGGATGGAGAGAGAGTCAGGGGCCTCAGGCCACTGGGAGAACTCACTTCATGACAGTGGAGAGTTGAGCACATGCTGCCTCAGAGAACAGTGATGGAACAGCAGGGCCAAGCTTGCCCCATTCGGCCACCAGCTCAGGATGGTTTACCTCGTGGATCCCAAAGTGGGCATAGGAGTCGAAGTAATAATCTCTTGAGGTCATCTCTTCTGGGTTCAGCAGCTTGGACATCTTGCCCCGTCCTGGACAGCTGGGTTGAGTGGACACATGATGGACACATTGCACAGGCTTAGATGGGACCACAGGCTGAGGGGGCTGAGAGGGGGTACTGCTCACCTGAGGGCGAAAAAAGGGAGCCTGGTGTGAACAGTGGCAGCGAGGCCCTGCCCTCTGAGATTTTGCCCCTCCTCCCTTCCTGGTCCCTGAGGCCCGCTTCAGTCATCCACACGGCCACTCCTGAGGGGTGGGTGCCAGTCATCCACACGGCCACTCCTGAGGGCTGGGTGCCAGTCATCCACAGGGCCACTCCTGAGGGGTGGGTGCCAGTCATCCACACGGCCACTCCTGAGGGCTGGGTGCCAGTCATCCACAGGGCCACTCCTGAGGGGTGGGTGCCAGTCATCCACAGGGCCACTCCTGAGGGGTGGGTGCCAGTCATCCACACGGCCACTCCTGAGGGGTGGGTGCCAGTCATCCGCACGGCCACTCCTGAGGGCTGGGTGCCAGTCATCCACAGGGCCACTCCTGAGGGGTGGGTGGTGCCTTCAAGCTTTCTGGCAGTCACACTGTTGGCTGAGTTGCCTTGCTACTCAGGAGCCAAAGAGATCTGGGTTTAACCCATGTCCATCTCTTGCTAGTCAGGTGACTTGAGCCTATCTAGGCCCCAGTTCCCATCTCCCTTAAATGAGGACAATACCTTTCTTTAGAGGCAAATAGTGAACATTCAATGAAGGGAAAGCTGTCCAGCATGGTGGCTGGAGAAGAGATTCCAGGGCCAGTCTCCCGGGACTTGAATCCTGCTCTGCCACGTACTAGCTGTATTACCTTGAGCAAAGTGATTCACCTCGTGGTGCCTCAGTTTCCCCATATCTAGAATGGGGATAAAATGGTTCTCTTCACCTAGAGTTGTCCTGAGGATTCAACAAGTTGGTGCTTGTAAAGTGCTTAGAAAAGGTCGGAGCACTAAGTGTTTATTAAATTAAAATGAGTCCCACCTGCCCCCTTAGGAAGATCATACCCATGGGCCTTTCTCCACCCAACACGCAGCACTCGGCCCCAAAATGCCGGTCTCTGGGGTTCCGGGCCTCACACCTGCTGTCTCCCACTCTGGTTTCTGATTCGGGGTCGCTCTGGACTTCAGCAATTTGCCTGAACTGTGAAGACCCACACCTCGGTGACCTGCCCGGGCACCACCAGTGCCGCTCTTTCTGGGTTCCCGCTCCTGACACCGGCCCAGCCGCACATCCGCTGCTGCTGCCCGGCACTGACCGCCGCCACTCCCACAGGCCAAGGGGAGGAGGGAGAAGGAGACAGAAGCTCGGAGAACTTCTGGGCCCAGAAGTTTAAGCCTCACTGCACAGGCACAGTCTGCCAGGGGAAGAGCCTCCTCTCCCTGCAGTGGAGGAAATGCAGGTGTCCACAGCACCGCAAAGGCCTCAGAGCAGAAGCATCTTTAAAAACAGAGGGAGTCATGTGCAGTGTGGTTGGTTGTCCGGGGCTGAGAATCAGGGCTCCTGGATCCTACCCGGACTCTCGTAAAATGAAAGAAGGCATTGAGAAGCAGACAGCACAGTGCAAGAATGCAAACCCTGGGGCCACACTGCCTGGCATTCAAATCCTGCCCTGCTACTTGGCTGACAAATGACCTTGGGAAGTCATTTTGTCATCACTGTGCCTCAGTTTCCTCCTCTGTAAGCAGAGATCAAAATAAAAACTACCTCATAGAGTTGTCCAGAAATTTGGATGAGTTAATATAAGTAAAGATATTAAAACACTGCCTGGCATATAATAAGTGTGTCATTGTTATTATTATTATTAATATTCAGATTACATAAACATGTCTCTGTTCTCTGCCTAATTTTTCTCATCTGTGAGCTGGGTCACCTCAGACTTCCTACCTCCTTTCCTGCAAAGGACACAGGGAGGTCCTACGACAGAGCAGGATAAAGAAAGAACTAGTGGCTTCTTCCCTTTATCATGCTGTGGGCACAACCCCAAGACCGCCAGGGGCTGAGGGGAGTGAGCAGGGGGATGTGATGGTCCCATTTTCCTGGTGTATCTAGGCTACAGCCTCTGGGAAATAAGCAGGCTTCCCAGTTTAGCAACATCAGATTTCAGGTCGTCGAGATCCCGGGCTGGCTGGCACAGGCAATCGGGCTGCCTCATTAGAATGCAGCAGGTGTGCCCACCCTCAGCTTGGGATGCTGGTCACGGTCTCAGGGAGGCTAAAAATAGACTGTGTCAATTGCACTCTCCCGTGCTGGCTGCAGAGTCACCTCTAAAGCTGAAAAAACTCTCTGTGCATGAAGCTGACCCCAATCTTTACTCTATTTAAATATATTAAGAAGAGAAAAAGTCTATGTGTGGTCAAGGTCACAGGGGCCTGCCTCTTGCACCCATTAACTGCCATTCAACTCATTCCAAGGTCTCCTTTTTCGTGGGGTCCCTGAGACTCCCCAGCAGCCAATTTACAAAGCGTCAACCACGTGCACCCATTACATTCATGATGGAAAGAAATGAGTAAATATGGAGGGTCATTCAGCTCAATAATTACAGGTCATGGGAACAAAATGGTAATTGTGGCCCTGTCCCTGGTGTCACAGGCTGTCAGCCTCCTGCAGAGGGGACTTGCACTCTGCCCATGAGCTCAAAGCTGTGCCGTCCCAGGAGGCTGGGAGTGGGGCGGGAAAGAGCAGTGGCCCAGGATCCGTGGGCATTCAGCCACGTGGGTGGCGCTTTTCACTCCACAAATACCTAGTGAGCACCTGTTGTGGCGAGGCGCCGTGCGGGTCCTGTGGGAGAAGCAGAGGTACAGGACAGTGCCCTCAAAGCACTCTGCTTTCTAGCAGGAGTATAAGACCTTTGAGGCTCCACTGGATGATGGAATAAGGTTTGTTTTACAAGAGAAGCTCAAGTAAATTGTTCTGGGGCTCAAAGAAGAGATAATTAATTTCCATTTAGAGTCAGAAAAGCCTGGGATGGCAGCAGTGGGGTGGGTGGGGAACTTTCTGAATGAATTTGGTAGGTGGAAGTGGTGGGGAGGATTCTGGGAGGAGGGGATGGCTTGAGCAAAGAGGTAAAGAAGTAGGAAAGCAGTGAGTTTGGGGAGCAACTTGGCGGAGATAGTAGGAAATTCGGCTGAAGGGAAATCATGGCCAGGCTGTGATGTAATTAAACAAACAGGACAGTGGGGAGCTGTTGGCCATTTTTAAGCAGGGAGTTCTATGTTCGAGCTGTACTTTAGGAAGATGAATGTGGTGCAACGTCCCACAGAGGCAAGGAGGAGAAAGGAGTAGAAGCCCTGGCAATGGGGAGGCAAGGCATGAACTTATGAGACTATTTGCAAAGTTCAGTCAAAAAATAATGGGGACCTGAAGCACTGTTGTGTAAGTAGGGGCTGCCTGCCAGAGAAGCTGCAGAAAGAGAAGCTCTGGGAGCTGGCTACTGATGGCATATCAGGACCCAGAGATGCCAACAGTTCAAGCCTGGGGGACCAGGAAAACAGTGGTGCATCAACAGAAACAAGCCAGCCAGCAGGAAGGGCAGGGTGGCCAGGGAAATGACGAATTTCAATTTCGATATGTGAAGTATGCAATGCCATTGCGGCATGTAAGAGAAGATGTCTAGCAAGCAAACAACAGTGCAGTCCCAGTCAACAAATATTACAAACCAAATTTAAAGGCAAGTGGTAAACAGAGTACATTTCTGCCATCCCTGACAGGCAAGGTTAATATCCTTAATATGGACAGAGCTCTTACAAACCAATAAGAGAAAGAAGAACATCCCCAATTTAACACTGGACAAAGGAGCTTATAGCGAAATCACATGAGAATAATGGCAAATTGACATCTGGCAAAAATATTTAACCTGTTTAGAAATCACATAACTTTAAATTAAAGCAAAAAAGTTATAATTCTTAAATACCAAATAAGCTGAGCTCCCCCCAAAACTACTAAAACTCCATTTTTAATGGCTGCAGAAAAATAAGTACTTTCGTACAATTCTAGTGAGAACTTTTGGGAGGGTAGTTTGATAAAATTCAGTAAAAGTGACAAAAAGCAAAAATCTGTTAGCCCAATAATTCCATTTTTTAAGTATATCCTAAGGAAAGAATCATGGATAATCATAAGCTTATAGCTATAAGAATTTTGTGAAAGCAATATTTAATGGCAAAAAATAGGAGTCGACTTAGAGGTTCCACAAAGCACAAGTGACTACATGAACATTGACACAGTGCAGGCTACACAGCCTTTTAAATTTTGTGGAAGTGTGTTTAATAACACAGGAATGTAATCACGATAAGCTGTGGGTTGAGAAGAACACGTGGGAGAAGACTAGAGCGATTGCATTTTGAAAATTAAAACCTATTCAGCTTATGTGTGATGAAGAGGGACTCGTGGACTGTCATGAGGTGTTGGATTGTCAACAGCTCATTCTTCCTTTCTTGTGCTTGTTTATACTTCCTAAAATTTATGCTATTAACACCTACTGCTTTTGTAAATAGCAAACGGTAATATTGGAAAAGAAAAGGAAATGCGATCTCAGAGCCTGGAGGGAAGCTGAGGCTGGCACTCTGGATTTGGAAACCATCTGCACTAGACAGCAGGGGAGGGGAGGGCTGAGAGGTTCACATGGGGGAGATCCCCCCAAAAAAAGGATGTATAGGGGTATGAGGAAGGTCTGGGGAGAGAAGCTGAAACATTATCCTTTGAGGACCTTGGCAGCATCAAGGGACCCAGTTCTGCTCCAGTTCTGTGACTGTCCCTCTTCTGAGGACATGCGACCCACAGTGCATTCCAGTGACCAGGCACAGGCACCAAACAAAGACAGATGCCATCCAGCGTTGCACATCCACATGGATGCTATGCTCTGGAAGTTGTGCAGTTATTGCTAAAGCTGAAAAAGGTTCTGTGCACAAAGCTGACCCCAATCTTGACTCTATCCTATATAATAAAAGGGTAATATGCAAATTGAGCCTAACGGCAGAATGACCAGGAATGACCAGTCGCTATGACACGCACTGACCACCAGGGGGCAGATGCTCAATGCAAGAGTTGCCCCCTGGTGGTCAGTGTGCTCCCACAGGGAGAGCTCAGCTCAGCCACAAGCCGGGCTGACAGCTGTGAGCACAGCTGTGGTGGAGGGAGCCTCTCCTGCCTCCTCAGCAGCACTAAGGATGTCTGACTGCCAGCTTAGGCACGATCCCCCAGGGAGCGGGCCTAAGCCAGCAGGTGGACATCCCCGAGGGGTCCCAGACTGGGACTGAGAGAGGGCATAGGCTGGGCTAAGGGACCCCTGAGTACACAAATTTTCATGCACCGGGCCTCTAGTTTAAATATATTAAGAAGAGGAAAAGTTCCAGCTGGTCCAGCAGCAGGTGTGGTTCAAGGTTACCCCTTATCTGCCATTCACCTCTGATTCCAAGGCCCCCTTTTCCATGGGGCTCCCTGACACTCTTTCCCCAGCAGCCAACTTTCAAAGTGTCGACCATGTGCATATTCATGAGGCGGGGAAAGGAATAGATATGGAGGGTCATTCAGCTCAATAACTACAGGTCATGGCAACAAAATGGTAATTGTGGCCCTGTCCCTGGTGTCACAGGCTGTCAGCCTCCTGCAGAGGGGACTTGCACTCTGCCCATGAGCTCAAAGCTGTGCAGTCCCAGGAGGCTGGGAGTGGGGTGGGAAAGAGCAGTGGCCCAGGATCTGTGGGCATTCAGCCACGTGGGTGGCGCTTTTCACTCCACAAATACCTAGTGAGCACCTGTTGTGGCGAGACACCTTGTGGGTCCTGTGGGAGAAGCAGATGTACAAGCCCTCTAGGTCCTCATGTAGGTATACAGGAACCCATAGGAATCCAGACATGTCTCAGGAAGCCATTTAAGATGATTCAGCCACAGTGGAAGACCCTTGGGAGTGGCTCTGAAAGCTCAGTCTTGGCCCATCTGCCTGGCCTCCTATGGCCCTAGAAAGACTCAGGACTCATGTAAGGGCTGGGTCTTGAAAAATGATGGTGGGCGCATCTGTAAAGTCAGAAGTCCTGACTCCTATATAAGCCGCAGTGGGCAACAGAGGCTCTGGGTGAAGGCAGCCTTCAAACATCAACCAATCTCATATATGTTGGCTGAGAAGTCAGAAAAATATTGGGAATCACACAGGGGAGGAAGCCAGACATGCATCGCTCTCTTTCTTCCTCCCCATGTGTACTTACCAGATATGATCTAAACTGTGTTCTGTGTAGTTGATAATCACATAGAGTTAGCTCTTCAAGCACTGCCTTTAGATATGGACCTCAGCTTCACCCGAAAAGGGGACATTCCAAGGGCAGAAAGTCAGGCAGCAGTGAGACAAGCAAGGGCTCTGCTGGGCATTGGGACCTCTCCTATTGCCTATAAATATACTAGAGGCCCAGTGCACAAAATTCGTGCATGGGAGAGGGGGTCCCTCAAGCCGGCCTGCACCCTCTCCAATCCGGGACTGCAGACTCCTAACCATTCACCTGCCTGCCTGCCTAATCGTCCCTAACAACCTCTGCCTGCTGGCCTGATGCCCCTAACTGCTTTTCTGCCAGCTTGATCACCCCTAACCACCGCTGCCTGCTGGCCTGTTCACCCCCACCTGCCCTCTCCATCTTGTGGTGACCATCTTGTGATGATGTGGGCGAAGTCATCTTGTGATGATGTGGGGGCAGCCATCTTGTGATGATGGGAGGGCCAGCTAGGCTTTTATTAGTATAGATGCTTTCCTGTCTGCTTTGACCAAAGACAGTTCTAGTTCCATCCTCATATCTACTCTCCTGCTCTCCTGTCCGAGCATCTGGACTAAATGATGGGACCCAGCAAAGCAATACTGAAGTCAGCCTGCCCAGAAGGAAATCCTATGCTAGAGAGGATGGCCCTAGCTCTCTGCTGTTCACCGTGGGTCGGAAGTCTGCAAGTCTAGGTGTGGGGAGAAGGGTCTAGATGCTGTTGGTCCTGCAAGGTGGTGTGGTCTGTATGCACATACCCTCCAGGGTCCCTGGCTTGTTCACTTGTCAACAGATATCCTCGCACGTCTCACTAGCATTGGCTTTTTAAAGGCACAGACACTCCAGATTCCCCTCGGGCAAGGCTGGACATGGATGCATGTCACAGAGTGTCAGCTACTGTCACCCACTGAGATCTTCCTGTTTTACAGTGTCCCTGAGTGTAACTCTGGCTTCTTAGCAGAGCCCATCTCCATATGCTTTTTTATTACCATAAGTCTCAAGCCCCAACAAGGCTATGCTCCTGGGATCCCCTTCCCTCAGGTCCTATCACTCACCATTCTCAGTCCCCATCCTCCCACTGGGGAACGCTGCCAGGAGGCCTGCCAGGACCTTGGCTGAGCCAGGGCTTACAGAGGGGTCTAGGGCAATGGTTCACAAAGTGTAAACCCCAGACCACCAGCATCAGCATCACTTGGGAATTTGTAAGAAATGCAAATTTGCCCTGGCTATTGTAGCTCAGTTGGTTGAGCATCATCCCATACACCAAGAAGTCACCAGTTCAATTCTCAGTCAGGGCACATTCATTGATGTTTCTCTCTCTCTCTCCCTCTCCCTTCTTCTCTCTGTAAAAATCAATAAAAATATATTTTTAAAAGAGCAATGCAAATTCTCAGGCCTTACAGCAGCCACCCACATCACCATCTCTGGGTGGGGCCCAGCAATGTATTCCAGCAAGCTCTCCATGTGATTCTGATGCAGCATAAAGTTTGAGAAACTCCGGGCTAGAGCTGCATTTTTCTACATTTTATTCCACAGAGTGGGTACTCAGTGGTGGATTCTATGTGAAGTGAGTTTGGGAAAATAGCTAAATAGACATATTTTCTTTTTTTTTAGTTTTATTGAGGCATAATTGACATATAATATTGTGTAAGCTTAAGTTGTACAAGGTAAAAATTTGATATATGTATATATTGCAAAATATAAAGAGATTTCTTAATTGTAATCCTTTTAAGCCTTTAATTTGCTAAAATGAATTGTGAATCTCCAAGAGTGAATTAGGGTATGTAGTTTTACCAAATTTATGGCTATGACACCGTTTTCTCCTGAGAGATCTATAAACATCTCTAGAAATTAATGTTCTGAGGCAACCATCTGGGGATTTAGGACAGTGATTTAGGACAGTGTTTCTCTATGACAATCTGTGTCAATCTCCCTAAAGTGAGTCTCAGGCACCACCCCAGACCAATAAAATCAGACCTGTGTGGGTCAGACCCCTCAGGCTGCATGTTGAACCAGCTCCCCAAGGGCTGCCTGTGAAACTCTGGTCCAGACAGAGCTGGGGACAGCTACGTGCCTTCTCAGTTGCTCTCCGACCCCTGCTGCTGCCCTCAGAGGCTGGCCTGGCACTGCCTCAGTGCTACTGTGAATCCCAGACAATGTCCCAGCAGGGCCAACGACACCTGGAGGGAGAGGCAGGGCCCAGGACACCTGCAGGGAGAGGCAGGGCCTAGGACACCTGCAGGGAGAGGCAGGGCTCAGGACACCTGGAGGGAGAGGCAGGGCCTAGGACACCTGGTGGGAGAGACAGGGCCTAGGACACCTGGTGGGAGAGACAGGGCCTAGGACACCTGGAAGAGCGGCAGCCACCAGAGCGTTGCAGAAAGCACCTTAGTTCTCACAACCAGTGAGCTGGCATTGGGTTTAGTCTCTGCCACTCTGCCACCTTCAGGCTGGGTGACCTTGGGCCAGTCCCAAATACGCTGTCACTGCCAGGGCTACCGTGCAGCTCAACACAAAGAGCATTGTGCCCCGTACTTCCCATCAGCCCTGACTGTCTCTTTGTGGTACAATAGCAGTGCCTGCCTCAAATAAAAATGGCATTGCACCCTCCCAACCCTCCCTCTGGCTCCTGGATGGGGAATTGTTAGGAAGGAATCTACTGGTTTTGTTGGGCCTGACCTATTTTTTTAAATAAACTGGGGCTATTTTCCAGCTATTCATCACTTTTCTCCCAAGACTCTACTTATTACATTCTCTTATATCCTCAGATATTTTGGCTGCAAGAGATGTCAGGTTAATTGGATACTTGGCCCATGGCTCTTCCTCCTTAATAGGCTTAAAAAGCAGACTTCCTCTCTTGTCCTCCCACTTTCCTCCCAAGTCAACAGGAGCCTCTTTCTTTCCTTTGACTTGAAGGAGGTCACAGAGCATTTGGCTTCATCTCCACCTTCCTTTACAGCAGGTGTGCAGAAAGACCTGGCCAATCCCCACACATCTGCACTTCTCCTGGAGCCGGGCAAGCTTTAGTCCCAGATTTGACTTAAATCACTTCTGTGGGACCTGAGCTGGGCTCGTGACTCTCCACCCCAGGCTGGGTCATTGGTAGAGTTGAGGGTGCCTGGCAGATAGAGCACCTGTGGATTCTGGTCTGGGTTCCTTCTTCCCCTATTCAGGTCACTATGCAAAAGCCAACCAACCTTTACTACCCTCAGTTTCCTCTTTTGTCAAATGACAACAGTGTGTGCCCTGCCTCTTTCACAGGCCTACTGTGATGACTGAAAGACTCTGAGTGTGTAACTATTTGGAGAAAATTTTAAAGTGTGGTACAGGAGTATGAGACTTCCATCTCTGGAAATGTGACTCTAGGCCCTGATGTTATTTTTGGATGCTTTCTGGGCCCTTTACTGGCACTAGACACAGTGACCTTGGCTGCCCTTAGCATTCCATTCTGTTCACTGTTTGACTCTGGTCCTCACCCTCCACATCATCCACTCTCTAGGCCCTATTCCACCCCCTTCCTCAGAGCTTTCTAAGTGTTATGCAATTGGTATCTCAGTACTGAGGGTGTCATGGGAAGTCAGTCATTTTCTCTGACACCTGGTCTCTCCTGCTCCTATGGCCTCTGCAATCGGTTATAATTTATGTTGCTTTGTTGGCAAACACTTTCATTCTAATTGACTCACAATTGTATGTGTTACTTCTACAACGAAGAAATAAATTCTTCAGACCAGTAACTAGACCTTAGGTGTCATTGTTTTCCCCTCAACACTTGGCCCAGAGCTGGGGCTCATAAAGATATGTTGATTAGTTTCCTTACACTTCAGCTGCATCAATGTTGCCCATCATAAATACACTATGAAAGTGAAGTGAAGGCCATGCACTCAAAGAACTTTCAATCCCCTGAGAGGGTGGGGAGGTGGCAGTCAGAAAGACAAAACTAAGAAGAATCACCACCAGAATCCTGATAATGCTCAACACTGTGGAGCGTTCAATGGCACTCCATATGTTTTTACCGAGAAGTAAAATTTCTGGAATTTCTACCAGAAGAAAATATCTTGCAAATATCAAATATACACTGAGTGGCCAGATTATTATGATCTCTGAATGCATAATAATCTGGCCACTCAGTGTGTGTGTGTGTGTATATATATATATATATATATATATATATATATATATATATATATATATTGGAGGCCTGGTGCATGAATTCGTGCATGGGTGCAGTCTGGCCAGCCTGGCCAGGGGGAGGGGACATGGGCAGTTGGCCGGCCTGCCTGCTGGTCAAACTCCTGGTCGAGGGGACAATTTGCATATTAGCCTTTTATTAGATAGGATATACACTGAGTGGCCAGATTATTATGTGTTCAGAGATCATAATAATCTGGCCACTCAGTGTATTTACTAAGCATCCATAATTCCATACATATAGACTTCTGGTGGCTTAAGTACATACAGATTCAAGGTATTTGTTAGACATTTTTCCAACAATTTCTTCACATCCAAGTAAAGCAAAGCCAGAATTGCAGCTCATGCTTCTGTGGCTCTGAGAAGCTGACTGACTGACTTAACCCATACAGCAAAGCTGGTAAGGACCCAAGAGCTGACCCCTCACTCAGTCTCTGACCCTTTCATCTGTCCATTAAGCCAATGGCTGGAGAAAAACATGCTATAAAGTCATGTTACAAGTCAGAAAGAACATCACAAGTTGCTGGCCAAGACCAGAGCCGCACCAACTTAATCTAGATTCTCATCTGGTTTCCATGGACTCCTCAAGACACTTGCCTTGTAGTTCTAACAAGTCTATTTAGTCCAATAAATATATTTCCACCCCAGATTCTTAGCAGAAGTGACTGACTCTTTTAATCAGAGATTCTGATGTAAGAATTCACTGAAAATACTGACACTCCAGCTAGAAAGAAGTATCAGCCATCTGGGAATATTCAAGTCTACTCCAAAAGTGACCTCACATTAACCAATGGCATATTCCAGGTAACTGGTTTGTTAAAAGCTCTCCCAGGCAATTCGGATGATCTGTTTAAAAGCCAAAAAATACATAAGAAATAACAGTTTTTGAGACATTAGACATCAGGCAATGAAAACCTGTGTCCCTGAGAGATGACAAACAAACAAGGTGAACCATATGATGGCCCAGCTTATTGCCTGGTGTGAGTATCTGAGCAATAGTGTAGGGAGTAGGAACCTAGACAGAGCTAGGAAAATATCTTGATGGAGGAGACAGAGCTGGGAATCAGTACAGCAAGGTAACTGGAGTTTGCAAGGCAGAGTACAGAAGCCTCTACAGAGAGGAGGCTTTGTAGAGAGTGGCCTTCAAGCCTCCATCTGAGACTGACCAAATTATGTGTGTGAAGAAACTCCCTGAGTCCAGGAAGATTACTCCTGAAAAGATACAGGGCCTAAAAAGGTTCTTGTGCCCCCAACCCAGAGTGGAAAACCTTATAGTATACTCAGAAAAGGTGTTTTTTTTCCTTCACTTGTGGAAATTAGCCCAGATTAAATATTTCTCTGATTCCACTAAACAAAGCTTGAAAGTAAGATCTGGAAGAGTTAAAACTCTCCAAATTGTTTAACTGTATCCCAGAACAAAGCTTAGAAATACAAAATATCCAGCACCAAGAAGCTTTGGATTCCACAATGTCTGGCATTCAGTCAAAAATTATCAGGCTTACCAAAAAAGTGAGAAAATACCACCTCTGAGGAGAAAAAACAGTCACTACATCAACACAGATCATGAAATTAGTAGACAAGGTCATTAAAATTGTTATTATTTTGATTTCATATGTCCAAGAAACTAGAGGAAAGATTAATCATGGTAAATGGAGATATGGGAGATATAAAAATGACCCAAACTGAAATTCTAGAGAAAAAAACTATATGTGATGAAAGATAAATTGGATTAGATTAACAGAAAGTTAGACATTACAGAAGAAAAGATTAGTGAACTTCACACAAGGAAATAAAAATCTATCCAAAATAAGACATGGGGAAAGAAAGTTAAATAGAACATCAGTGAGCTGTGCAACAATCTCAAGTGGCTTGGTACACATGTAATTGTAGTACCCAAAGGAAGGGGAAACAGAAAAATATCTAAAGAAATATTAGAATGATGGCTGAAATTTTCCAAATTGATAAAAACCATAAACTTACAGATAAAAAAAAGTTCAACAAACTCTGAGGAAAGAAATGAGGGGGAGAAAAACTACACCAAGCCATATCACAATCAAATTGCTTCAAACCTCTGATAAACAGAAAATCTTAAAAGAATTCAAAGAAGGGATAAATACAGGCTACATGCAGAGGAACTAATCCTATCTAATAAAGAGGGAATATGCTAATTGACCCTCACACCATCACAAAGATGGTGGCACCCACAGCCAATAGGGAGGGAATATGTTAATTGACTGTCCTGCCCTCAAAGATGGCAGCGTCCACAGCTAATAGGAGGGAATATGCTAATTGACTGCCCAGCCCTCAAAGATGGCAGTGCCCACAGCCAATAAGGAAGGAATATGCTAATTGACTGCCCCACCCTCAAAGATGGCAGTGCCCACAGGCAATAAGGAGGGAATATGCTAAGTGACTGCCATGCCCTCACAGATGGCGGCGCCCACAGCCACAAGATGGCAGCACCCAGTCCCCTCAGCCCCGCCAGAGCAACAGGCATGCAACAAGGCTGGGCCTGCCCCCAGGCAGGCCCGGCCACTCCGCGTGCCTACCTCTGGAGTCCCCCAGTCCCCTCAGCCCTCCAGCTGCCCAGGGCCGGCCTAAGGCAGAGGCAAGCCTTGGATGGCAGCTACCCAGCCGCCCAGGGCCACCCAAGGCTGAGGTAACCAGGGCCGGCAGAGGCTTGCACTGCTGGCAGTGGCAGCAGTAGAGGTGTGATGGGGTGTCATCTTCCCCTGATCGCAGGTTGCCTCCCGCCCCTGAGGGCTCCCGGACTGTGAGAGGGGGCAGGCCGGGCTGAGGGACCCCCACTCCAGTGCACGAATTTTCATGCACCAGGCCTCTAGTATAAGAACGACAGCCAACTTCTTATAAGAAACAACACAGGTCAAAAGACAGGGCAGCGACACCTTTAAAGTACTGAAAGGAAAAAAAGAAAACTGTCAACTTAGAATTCTATATACAGTGTAAATATCTTCAAAATATAAGGCAAAAGAAAGATTTTTTGAGATAACAAAGCTGAGAGTTTTCCTTATCCACAGGCCCACACTGTAAGAGATGTTAAAGGTCATTCTTGGGGCAGAAGAATATGATACCAGATGGAAATCTGGATCTATGCCAAGAATGAACTCCCAAATCAAAGACTGGGGCAAGGTTGCTAAATACAACACATTAAGCATTTGTTTGTCAAATTAATACCTTAGTGTGAACTCATTCTTCAGGCCCTTCATTCCCCTTCACTCCTGAAAGGAGGAAGAAAGTACTCCCCTCATTTTAATAATTAAATGTTAATAATAATGGGAAAGAGGGAGAAGACAAGAACCAGAGGCTGTATTTCCAGGGAATACCTATGAGTCCTGGAGCCTGAGAAAGGTCATATCTGGAAGCCCAGAAAGACCATGTGCTAAAGAGAGAAGTAGGAAGGCCAGAGGCCAGCTGCCATCCCCTCAGTGACCTGGGGTTCTAAACTTTTACTCCTGACTCCTGCATCTTCTACATGCCTGTGAGGCCCTGCAACCTCTCCAACCCCCTCCTGCTATTCAGTCTCTGGCCTTCATTCTGTTCCTTGTACACCCCCAAAATTTGTTCCCACCTAAGGACTGTGCACTCCATGTATTTGAATGGCTCACTCTTTCACTTCATTCAGTTCTTTATTCAAATATCACCTTTGAAGAGTGGCCTTGCAATATTACTCTATCTGCAAATACTACCACCTGTACCTCTTTCTATTCCCTTACCTGCTTTAATTTTCTTTAGAACTCTTATTGGTACCTGACACTAATTCATTTATTTCTGTATGTCTGTCTTCCCCCTAAAATGAAAGCTCTATAAATTTAGGCAGTATCAGGCTCTATTGTAATCCCAGCTTCTAGAACCTACCTGACACTGAGTGGGAGTTTAATAAAAACCTGTGGAAGGCATGAATAAATGAATGACTTCCTTAACATGGTGCCTGGGGCAACCATGCAAAGAATGAGACTGAGAAGCACAGGAAGTCAGTCCTGGAGGCCCACTCTCAGTCCCACACCAGGCAGCTCCGTCCCAGGGTGTTTCTCCACCTATCCACACTTGATGGTCCCCCTCTGTGCTGGTTCTAAGATGCTGCCCCCCACCACCCATGAGTGGCCTACTCCACCCTGCTCTCTCTCCGGGGAGGCTGATCACTCCAGAGCCCAGGAAAGCTGGGCTAACTTTGTCCATGAGGCCAAAGTGTAAGATGGGGCTACCAGATTCCTTATAGATAAGGTTCAAATTCATTTGCAAGGCTTACCATGGTCCGCTCCCCACCATGATCTGGCTCCTGCTCCTCCTCAGGTTCCCTCCTCAAAGGCTGCTCCAATCCTGCTGCCCTTCTCTGGGTCCCCTCATTGCTCTGTGCCTGTGCCTCCTGGCACTGGTACCTGCTGTTCTTCTGCCTAGAATCACCAGCTCCTCCCTCTCTCCTGCCACCTACCTGCCCAAGCCCACATGAGGATAACTCCAGTAAGTCTTCAGCGAGGCTCAGATATCATTCCCTACAGCAAGTCCACTTTGATCACCTTCCCACACCAAGTTAAATGCCCTGGTGAAGAAATCAGTCATAGAACATGTAATCTGCCCGTTACAGAAAGATAGATCTCAACAGAATGACAGGACCTCAGTGCTTTGCCAAGCCCTTCTCTAAGGGCAGCCTTTTGAAGTTGCTAATCAGAGGGTCCCAAGTCTCTTACTAGGTATCATGGGATTTCCCTTTGCATAATGAGTGTCACAATCCCTTCCACCTGAGTGTCATGAAATTTCCCCTCCTATACATCCACCAGGCAATTCTCAGAAGCGGGCTTACATTTCATCTCGGTATAAAAGAAAGCCTGTGTGTGCTAAGAAATGGAGGGAATTGAAGCACGCAACCTTCAGAAGGCCTTTGCCTCTCATCTTCCTGCATTGCAGTTCTTAGTAAATGCTGAAGTTTTATTTTAAATGATGAGTCTTGTCTTTTTCCCCAACTCCCTTTTGTAGGTGCTTCCCTGGCACCCTCCTATTGTCTTTACAATACCCCTATAACTGCTGGTGTACTCTCCACTCCCTAACAAAGCATAAGTTCCTCAAAAACAAGGACTATTTCTTACTTGGTCACATTCCCAAGGCTTATCCTAATACATGCCATGGGGGCGACACATTGTACATTCTCAGTAAATGCTTACTGAAGGAACGACTGAGTGAATGCATAGATGGATGCATGGACAAACAGCTCAGCGGCTTCCCCACAGGTCCCTGATGTCAGCAAATGACAGAACTCAGGGTTTCCATGCTGCCAGAGTCGGCCATAGGCAGGATTGCCAAGCACTTGGAATGTCCCTTCAGAATCCAGTCTTCCTTCCATTCCCCAAGCATCTTCCCAGGTGATGGGGGCCCATGTGTCATCTCAGCTTTCTTAGGGCCTAATTTTGATATGCAAACAAGGTCTACTTTTCTGAATGCATCCAGGTCAGGTGAGCATCTAGCAATCCTAGTCAGCATCACAACCACAAACCAAACAACAGCATCATTTGTTGACCAGACCCTATGCTAAGTGCATTTTCATGATTATTTCATTTGCTTTTCATACCAATCTTCTGAAGAAAAAAAAAATACATGATTCCTATTTTATATATAAGGAAAATGAGCCTCAGAAAAAAAGTAAGTAACTGGTTCAAGGTCATAGAGTTAAAAATTAGAAGAACATGGAATCAAGCCTATGGGAAGCTGCCTACTATATTTTAACAAAGATTCATGTTGCTCCAAGGTCAAGATCCTGAGGTGTAGGTAGTCAAAAATGATAGACCCTGCCCCAAATTGTTCCCAATCAAAGTCTCCAAGGTGTAGCATTCTGGACTATCTCTTAAGTACCTCACCATTTTCACAATTAGGCACAAATATTTGTCTCTCTCCTGAATCACCCTCAACAAACTGGCGAGGGCTTTCCTTTATTTAGGCTTGTAAAGAAAAAAAAAAAAAAGACCTTGAAGAGGAAAGTTTTTAATTGGGCAGTTTGCAAAGGCTCAGGGCTATACAGAATCTCAGCCTCAGAGCCAGGACCATGTGATGAGGAAAGACCCACACTTGAATCCCAGAGCTCTTATTTCTGGTCCCAGCTTTGCTATGACCTCACTGTGTATCCTTGAGTCACCGAGGCCTTCTTTGGCCTTTGATTCCCATCTCAGAAAAAGAATGGACTGGATTCAATACCATGGATCAAACAGGCATATCTAAAGGGACTGAGCTGGTGACATGAACTGGTGGAATGAATGACCATAGGTGATGACAGCCACCATGGGCAGCAGGGGGACTATGGCAGGTGGAGAACAGGCACCTGCTCTAAGCAGTGGCCAGTGTCTCGTGCTGTTATCTTCTGATTAGAAGAGCATATGTAGAATACCAGCACACTAAGAAGAGGGCCTTCAGACATCATTTGGTCTACACCCCACCTTGAGAGTAGGAGTTCCCCTAATCTAACTTATACTGGTGATCTCCAATGAAAGGGCTGATGGATTTGGAAAGGCTCCAAGAGTCTGGGTGAGCAACTCCTCTCCTAACCACAACTTACAGCCTGAAATGCCAGTTACATCCTAACACCAACCTGGTCACAGATTTCAGACCCCGACAGAATTCTGACATTGAGCCAACCAGGCATCAAGCTTGGAGGAAAGTGAACTGTGGGTTTCTGTAGGGGACAAAGACAATATTGCAGGGAGCAGAAAAGACAGGCTGACTTTAGCAGAGACTGGAAATAAACACAGAAACCTGACTCATGGGACCATAAGGACTGAGAGCCTGGCTTTGGTCCTGAAGCCAACTCGTTGATGTTGACAAAGTATCTCTCCACAGAGCTTCCCTGCCCCCTTCCTCCATCCAGCACCTCCTTATCGTTCAGGATTTAGGGCCTGGAAACAGATTCCTAGATGTGCTAAGTCACATCAATGGAGCAATACTTGACTTAATTGATTATTCATTATCCAAAATTGGACAAAATGAAGTACTGCAAAATAATATACTGTAAGGAATGGATCTGCTGAGACAACAAATGGAACTAAAATTGTTACTATTAAACATTTTCCCAAGACTACTAATTTTTGATGCCCTCTTTACTCAGATACTGGCTCTTGTTTCCAGAGCTTTAAGGTGACCGATACTCTGCATTTCCCTGACACTGATGGGGAAAGTGACAAGTGGAAGAGGCAAATTTACATGGAAAAAGAAGATAACATGTACTTTATCACAGAGTACAATCATATTCACTAAATCCTGCAATGGGAAGAGTAGAATTGATACCTGAAAACCCAAAAGGGACCTCAGTGAGTCAAGTGGTCCTGTCCCCTGGCTTCAGTTAAGTTGCTATTAACCAGGCCCAAAGAGCCTATGGGACTTACTGGAGGACCCCAGCCAGCTACTCAACTTAAATATAAAACCCCTGCTAAAGCTAAGATATAAAGGAAGTTAAACAGGAGTTAGCTGTTCAATAGCACATACCATATTTGGTTTAGGAGTCAGAGATAGGCAAAGAGGCTTCCAGAACCCCCAAGACCAAGCCCATTGTGTCATTAGAGATAGACAAAAAAATAGGAATAATAGAAGCCCACATTAGAATTCCTGAGAGGACTGAGTGATGCTGGGTGATTGAATAATGTCCCATAAGGAACTACCAGGACATCTCCTTGTGGATTCAGACACTTCTCCTGATTAACTCTCTGTCATAATCTTTGTCCTTCTTTCTCATGAAGGATAATGCAGCATGGTAAGTGCAGAGCAACCGAGAACCTCAAACTCCTAGATTCTTGCTTTTGCATTGCTCTCAGGGTCAAATACGGCCTCAGAAAAGATTTGTCCCATAGTAAGCAAGTTGCAGAGCCTGGACTATCACACAGGTCTCCTGAATCCCATGAACTGTATTCTAAATGTATTTAATACTGAAGCATCTCCACTAAGGCTAGATGAGGTGGAGAATGGTGATCCTGATGTTAACTCACAATGACAACCAGCTGCAGACAATCTCCTTGCATTTCTCCTCTGAGCAAGCAATTGCTACCCACAACTCATTCATTCATTCATTCAACCAGCAACTACTGAGTCCTCCTGGAGTCAAGGCATTGTGCTGCAGTAGAGAATGGACTGACACTGAGAAAGAGCAGCAGCTGGGAAGCCAGCTTCTGTGGCCCAGACAAGAGATGATGAGGTTCTGACCTCAGGCTGTGGGGATAAAGAGAAGGCGAGGAAAGCAAATGATGCTATGAAAGTAGAATTCACATAATTTTGATATAAATTACCTGGGACTAGAGTAGGAGAGGTGAGAGTAAAGGTGGCTTCTAGTATGATTTCTGATTTCTGTCTAGAGTGAAGGAGAGAATGGCAGTGCCCTTCATGTAGGCAGGCATACAAGGAGAGGAACAGATGAGCAAGTTTGGGTCCTGTGTGAAGTGCCTGCAGAACACTGAGGAAGAGAAATCAAGCCGGAAGTGCAAGTCTGGGCATCAGAAGTCGTGAAGAGGATAAGATCATCCAGGAAGAGTAAGCTGGAAGCAGCATCATTCAGAGGTGGTCAAGGAAGAAGGACCCACATGAAAGCTTGAGAGAAAACAGTCATCAGAGATGTGGGAGAAACAGGAGAAAGTAGGACTTAGGATCCCAAAGAGGAGAGGGTTTTAAGAAAAACGCAACGCCCAGTAGTGACCAATGCCTTTGGCTGCTCAGGTGAGATGATAACTCACCACAATGGGTAATAAGGGGGTCTCCCAGGCTGGTGGCAAGAGCATGTCAGAAGAGGGTCATTGCAGGGATGGCCATAGAATCACCCTTCCTCCAGCTTCCCTCCCTCCCCACCCCCCACACCCAATGTGGAGCTAGGCTGCTGCACCTGGCATAGTACCCAATGGAATACAGCATCCTGGCTTGGTCCTGTATCCTGCGAGATACGTCAGGTCCCAGCACTTGAGAAAGAATGGTCCAGCATGCTCATTGGGGAAGACAAAGAAGTGTGGCTTTAAGAGATTTGAAACTCAAATCTTCCCTTTCTTTTTCCTTTATCCCTGCCTACGGTTGGAACAGGCTGGACCCATAGCACCTGAGTAAGATTATGCATCAATGCCTGGTCAAACAGGCATTGAAGGAGTGGCAGCCGGGGACTGGATTCTCTCCAGCATGCAACATCCAGGACCCCAGAGCCCAGAGCCATGAATCTGGGGCTGCCTCCCCTGGCAGCTGAATAGGAAGCTCTTCACAGTCTTTCCTGCCTGAGAAAGAAAGAGCCATGACTCTTAGTAGCACAGAAGCCCATGCCTGGGAAAGTGGGAGTGAAAGGAGGAGACTGAGCCAGCAGGGGGAGAGAAGAAAAGAGGGGACAGTGGCTTCTGAGGAAGAGTCTTTCCCAGATAAATACTTGCCTGTAACCTGCCTACCCTATATCCTTTGTTCAAGTCCGGGCCCTAGAAGAGGTCAGCTCCCCACGAAGCCGAAGTCCAGACTGGTGCCGCCTTCCTGCTTACCCCAAACATCATTCTCTATGCCATTGGCCACCAAGGGGGAAACACCTCCCATCTGCAACAGCACAGACTCAGCGCATGTGGGCGTGTCTGGATGGGAGGTCATGTGGAGGATGGTGATGAGCTCGTTTCCAACTCCACTGACAACTCATTGAGAGGAAAGAGGCACAGAGTCGCTCTGGGAGGCACCTGAGACAGCGAGGGAGTGACAGCAAAATGTAAGACGTGCACATACCTCCCCCTTGTTCAATCGTCCTCATGCCTGTTGGCTCATTATTTCAGGGCACCACCGTCACCTGGGTTAGATTAGGATCACACCATCCATTTTCATATGGTAACTGAGAGTCATAGAGGGCAGCTAGCAACAGAGTCAGAGTCCTGGGTTCTGCCTCTTGGTTCTGTATGCTTTCTACACTGAGGAACTGGAGTAATAATATGCTTTCTACACTGAGGAACTGGAGTAATAATCAAGGAAATGTGAAGCAGTTCTTCCTTGGGGCTCACGATAGAGGCCAACTGTCTTCACCAGATTGTGTGGGGTCCCCTCCAGAGGTGGGAGAACGAACCCACCGAGCTCTGAGACTCTGGTTGCTAACGCTGAAGGGGAACTGGAAGAAGGAAGGGAGGTGGGCGCAGGCTTGGCAGAGCTTCAGTTACACCTCCAAGAAAAGCCACCAGCCCTGGCCTGTGGACAAAGATCTAGCGTCCTGCAGCACTGGCAGCCCAAACCCTTGGTTTGGTTTTCTTCATATCCTAAAATATGGAGCATTTTATTTTTAACCTTATAAACAGGAGAGTGGATGGCAGTGCTGAACCAAGACAGCTGTGAATAAAGGAGGCCTGGGCAAAGCTGGGGGCAGAGCGCCTGGCCCACAACAGGAGCGTGGGGCCCGAAGTGCCTGTGGTTTGGAGCCAGAGCCTCAAGGCTGCTCAAGCCGCCTGTCTGAGGGCACCGCCCACCATGTCTCCTGCTCAGATCAGTCCATGATGATGCGTCAGCCCAGTGGGAAAAATATGTCAGCTGATCCAAACCTCAAAACTCCCCTGCCTCAAGCGAGGGTTTTCACAGGAGACTCCACAGTCTCTCCACCACCTCCTGCTACTGCCAAAGTGCAGGGAACTCCGCTGCCCCAGGCAGAGCCTTGACTCCCAGCCCTTTTTAAGACTTATGTTGTGTCTGCTCAAGAGGGTGTTAAACTTACACTGTTGTTTATCCAAAAGTCTCCTCTTACCCAGTGTGCATGGACTATAACCATTCTCTCTGCCGTTTTGGTTTTGTCCCTTAGCAATGAGCCTCTAACTGGGAACAGCCTAACTACTTGCTTTGGGTTAGGGGGATGATGATTATGACCACAGGGATTTCCTCTCACACTGGATCCCATGTGACTGACAGTCTGAAGCAGTGGATTAGGAAGGAAGCAATAAATAGACATTCATTTAAACACTAGCATTCATAGGACATTTTCATACAGGAAAGATACATTCAGTGTCACTCATTGAACAAGTAGTTTTAAACCTCTAGTAAGTACCCAGCCCTGTGGTCGGTTCTGGGAATCAACATAAAGCACACAGACAGAGTCCCTGCTCTCACAAAGTTTCTGGTAGACTTACAAACAAGGAAATCAGCAAATAAAGTGCAGCACGATATATGCTGTGGCAGAGGATGCACAGGTACTATAGGATCACATAGGAGGAAGAATTAAGCCAGACTGGGATGAGGGGATGGTATCAGGGAAGGCTTCCTGGAAGAGATGACATCTAAGCTGAGACCTGACGGAAAGGTGGGAAGGGAAGTACCACGT
>NC_137772.1:132674102-132772619 GCF_963455305.1 Plecotus auritus | reverse complement strand
TGGGAGGTTTCAAACTACCTATCTAGTATTTGATTGGTTAAGAAGATGTAGACAAGGGTAGAGAAGATTTGAAAATATAGTTAACAATTTGTCTTAATGGTATATATTGAGCACTGTACCCAAAAACTGGAGGATAAACTCTCTTTTCTAGAGTGCATGTAGCATTTGCAAAAATTGACATGTATTAGTTCTTAAAGCAAGTCTAGAATAGCTTCAAAGAATTACTATCAGCGAGACATAAACCAGAATTTGAATAAAAATAGTAAATACAAAAACCAAAGAAAAAGCTAAAGAAGTAAGTTCAGGAAAATCTAAGTCATTATATGAGAAAAGTACAAAGTTTAAGAATTAATGAACTAAAGAGCCTGCTTTAGTTAAATCATTACCCAAGAAAGTAGCAGGAATGAAAAAAATAACCAAGATACTCCTGCAGAAGGAAAAGGTTGAGGTGGGAGAACTTGCCTATCAGACATCAAAATTTAGTCTCTATAACAAAAGCTTAATATGCTAATTAGACTGGACATTCTTCCAGAGGTCCTTCCGGAGATCCTTCTGGATGACGCCCTTCTCTAAGGGCAGCCTTTTGAAGTTGCTAATCAGAGGGTCCCAAGTCTCTTACTAGGTATCATGGGATTTCCCTTTGCATAATGAGTGTCACAATCCCTTCCACCTGAGTGTCATGAAATTTCCCCTCCTATACATCCACCAGGCAATTCTCAGAAGCGGGCTTACATTTCATCTCGGTATAAAAGAAAGCCTGTGTGTGCTAAGAAATGGAGGGAATTGAAGCACGCAACCTTCAGAAGGCCTTTGCCTCTCATCTTCCTGCATTGCAGTTCTTAGTAAATGCTGAAGTTTTATTTTAAATGATGAGTCTTGTCTTTTTCCCCAACTCCCTTTTGTAGGTGCTTCCCTGGCACCCTCCTATTGTCTTTACAATACCCCTATAACTGCTGGTGTACTCTCCACTCCCTAACAAAGCATAAGTTCCTCAAAAACAAGGACTATTTCTTACTTGGTCACATTCCCAAGGCTTATCCTAATACATGCCATGGGGGCGACACATTGTACATTCTCAGTAAATGCTTACTGAAGGAACGACTGAGTGAATGCATAGATGGATGCATGGACAAACAGCTCAGCGGCTTCCCCACAGGTCCCTGATGTCAGCAAATGACAGAACTCAGGGTTTCCATGCTGCCAGAGTCGGCCATAGGCAGGATTGCCAAGCACTTGGAATGTCCCTTCAGAATCCAGTCTTCCTTCCATTCCCCAAGCATCTTCCCAGGTGATGGGGGCCCATGTGTCATCTCAGCTTTCTTAGGGCCTAATTTTGATATGCAAACAAGGTCTACTTTTCTGAATGCATCCAGGTCAGGTGAGCATCTAGCAATCCTAGTCAGCATCACAACCACAAACCAAACAACAGCATCATTTGTTGACCAGACCCTATGCTAAGTGCATTTTCATGATTATTTCATTTGCTTTTCATACCAATCTTCTGAAGAAAAAAAAAATACATGATTCCTATTTTATATATAAGGAAAATGAGCCTCAGAAAAAAAGTAAGTAACTGGTTCAAGGTCATAGAGTTAAAAATTAGAAGAACATGGAATCAAGCCTATGGGAAGCTGCCTACTATATTTTAACAAAGATTCATGTTGCTCCAAGGTCAAGATCCTGAGGTGTAGGTAGTCAAAAATGATAGACCCTGCCCCAAATTGTTCCCAATCAAAGTCTCCAAGGTGTAGCATTCTGGACTATCTCTTAAGTACCTCACCATTTTCACAATTAGGCACAAATATTTGTCTCTCTCCTGAATCACCCTCAACAAACTGGCGAGGGCTTTCCTTTATTTAGGCTTGTAAAGAAAAAAAAAAAAAAGACCTTGAAGAGGAAAGTTTTTAATTGGGCAGTTTGCAAAGGCTCAGGGCTATACAGAATCTCAGCCTCAGAGCCAGGACCATGTGATGAGGAAAGACCCACACTTGAATCCCAGAGCTCTTATTTCTGGTCCCAGCTTTGCTATGACCTCACTGTGTATCCTTGAGTCACCGAGGCCTTCTTTGGCCTTTGATTCCCATCTCAGAAAAAGAATGGACTGGATTCAATACCATGGATCAAACAGGCATATCTAAAGGGACTGAGCTGGTGACATGAACTGGTGGAATGAATGACCATAGGTGATGACAGCCACCATGGGCAGCAGGGGGACTATGGCAGGTGGAGAACAGGCACCTGCTCTAAGCAGTGGCCAGTGTCTCGTGCTGTTATCTTCTGATTAGAAGAGCATATGTAGAATACCAGCACACTAAGAAGAGGGCCTTCAGACATCATTTGGTCTACACCCCACCTTGAGAGTAGGAGTTCCCCTAATCTAACTTATACTGGTGATCTCCAATGAAAGGGCTGATGGATTTGGAAAGGCTCCAAGAGTCTGGGTGAGCAACTCCTCTCCTAACCACAACTTACAGCCTGAAATGCCAGTTACATCCTAACACCAACCTGGTCACAGATTTCAGACCCCGACAGAATTCTGACATTGAGCCAACCAGGCATCAAGCTTGGAGGAAAGTGAACTGTGGGTTTCTGTAGGGGACAAAGACAATATTGCAGGGAGCAGAAAAGACAGGCTGACTTTAGCAGAGACTGGAAATAAACACAGAAACCTGACTCATGGGACCATAAGGACTGAGAGCCTGGCTTTGGTCCTGAAGCCAACTCGTTGATGTTGACAAAGTATCTCTCCACAGAGCTTCCCTGCCCCCTTCCTCCATCCAGCACCTCCTTATCGTTCAGGATTTAGGGCCTGGAAACAGATTCCTAGATGTGCTAAGTCACATCAATGGAGCAATACTTGACTTAATTGATTATTCATTATCCAAAATTGGACAAAATGAAGTACTGCAAAATAATATACTGTAAGGAATGGATCTGCTGAGACAACAAATGGAACTAAAATTGTTACTATTAAACATTTTCCCAAGACTACTAATTTTTGATGCCCTCTTTACTCAGATACTGGCTCTTGTTTCCAGAGCTTTAAGGTGACCGATACTCTGCATTTCCCTGACACTGATGGGGAAAGTGACAAGTGGAAGAGGCAAATTTACATGGAAAAAGAAGATAACATGTACTTTATCACAGAGTACAATCATATTCACTAAATCCTGCAATGGGAAGAGTAGAATTGATACCTGAAAACCCAAAAGGGACCTCAGTGAGTCAAGTGGTCCTGTCCCCTGGCTTCAGTTAAGTTGCTATTAACCAGGCCCAAAGAGCCTATGGGACTTACTGGAGGACCCCAGCCAGCTACTCAACTTAAATATAAAACCCCTGCTAAAGCTAAGATATAAAGGAAGTTAAACAGGAGTTAGCTGTTCAATAGCACATACCATATTTGGTTTAGGAGTCAGAGATAGGCAAAGAGGCTTCCAGAACCCCCAAGACCAAGCCCATTGTGTCATTAGAGATAGACAAAAAAATAGGAATAATAGAAGCCCACATTAGAATTCCTGAGAGGACTGAGTGATGCTGGGTGATTGAATAATGTCCCATAAGGAACTACCAGGACATCTCCTTGTGGATTCAGACACTTCTCCTGATTAACTCTCTGTCATAATCTTTGTCCTTCTTTCTCATGAAGGATAATGCAGCATGGTAAGTGCAGAGCAACCGAGAACCTCAAACTCCTAGATTCTTGCTTTTGCATTGCTCTCAGGGTCAAATACGGCCTCAGAAAAGATTTGTCCCATAGTAAGCAAGTTGCAGAGCCTGGACTATCACACAGGTCTCCTGAATCCCATGAACTGTATTCTAAATGTATTTAATACTGAAGCATCTCCACTAAGGCTAGATGAGGTGGAGAATGGTGATCCTGATGTTAACTCACAATGACAACCAGCTGCAGACAATCTCCTTGCATTTCTCCTCTGAGCAAGCAATTGCTACCCACAACTCATTCATTCATTCATTCAACCAGCAACTACTGAGTCCTCCTGGAGTCAAGGCATTGTGCTGCAGTAGAGAATGGACTGACACTGAGAAAGAGCAGCAGCTGGGAAGCCAGCTTCTGTGGCCCAGACAAGAGATGATGAGGTTCTGACCTCAGGCTGTGGGGATAAAGAGAAGGCGAGGAAAGCAAATGATGCTATGAAAGTAGAATTCACATAATTTTGATATAAATTACCTGGGACTAGAGTAGGAGAGGTGAGAGTAAAGGTGGCTTCTAGTATGATTTCTGATTTCTGTCTAGAGTGAAGGAGAGAATGGCAGTGCCCTTCATGTAGGCAGGCATACAAGGAGAGGAACAGATGAGCAAGTTTGGGTCCTGTGTGAAGTGCCTGCAGAACACTGAGGAAGAGAAATCAAGCCGGAAGTGCAAGTCTGGGCATCAGAAGTCGTGAAGAGGATAAGATCATCCAGGAAGAGTAAGCTGGAAGCAGCATCATTCAGAGGTGGTCAAGGAAGAAGGACCCACATGAAAGCTTGAGAGAAAACAGTCATCAGAGATGTGGGAGAAACAGGAGAAAGTAGGACTTAGGATCCCAAAGAGGAGAGGGTTTTAAGAAAAACGCAACGCCCAGTAGTGACCAATGCCTTTGGCTGCTCAGGTGAGATGATAACTCACCACAATGGGTAATAAGGGGGTCTCCCAGGCTGGTGGCAAGAGCATGTCAGAAGAGGGTCATTGCAGGGATGGCCATAGAATCACCCTTCCTCCAGCTTCCCTCCCTCCCCACCCCCCACACCCAATGTGGAGCTAGGCTGCTGCACCTGGCATAGTACCCAATGGAATACAGCATCCTGGCTTGGTCCTGTATCCTGCGAGATACGTCAGGTCCCAGCACTTGAGAAAGAATGGTCCAGCATGCTCATTGGGGAAGACAAAGAAGTGTGGCTTTAAGAGATTTGAAACTCAAATCTTCCCTTTCTTTTTCCTTTATCCCTGCCTACGGTTGGAACAGGCTGGACCCATAGCACCTGAGTAAGATTATGCATCAATGCCTGGTCAAACAGGCATTGAAGGAGTGGCAGCCGGGGACTGGATTCTCTCCAGCATGCAACATCCAGGACCCCAGAGCCCAGAGCCATGAATCTGGGGCTGCCTCCCCTGGCAGCTGAATAGGAAGCTCTTCACAGTCTTTCCTGCCTGAGAAAGAAAGAGCCATGACTCTTAGTAGCACAGAAGCCCATGCCTGGGAAAGTGGGAGTGAAAGGAGGAGACTGAGCCAGCAGGGGGAGAGAAGAAAAGAGGGGACAGTGGCTTCTGAGGAAGAGTCTTTCCCAGATAAATACTTGCCTGTAACCTGCCTACCCTATATCCTTTGTTCAAGTCCGGGCCCTAGAAGAGGTCAGCTCCCCACGAAGCCGAAGTCCAGACTGGTGCCGCCTTCCTGCTTACCCCAAACATCATTCTCTATGCCATTGGCCACCAAGGGGGAAACACCTCCCATCTGCAACAGCACAGACTCAGCGCATGTGGGCGTGTCTGGATGGGAGGTCATGTGGAGGATGGTGATGAGCTCGTTTCCAACTCCACTGACAACTCATTGAGAGGAAAGAGGCACAGAGTCGCTCTGGGAGGCACCTGAGACAGCGAGGGAGTGACAGCAAAATGTAAGACGTGCACATACCTCCCCCTTGTTCAATCGTCCTCATGCCTGTTGGCTCATTATTTCAGGGCACCACCGTCACCTGGGTTAGATTAGGATCACACCATCCATTTTCATATGGTAACTGAGAGTCATAGAGGGCAGCTAGCAACAGAGTCAGAGTCCTGGGTTCTGCCTCTTGGTTCTGTATGCTTTCTACACTGAGGAACTGGAGTAATAATATGCTTTCTACACTGAGGAACTGGAGTAATAATCAAGGAAATGTGAAGCAGTTCTTCCTTGGGGCTCACGATAGAGGCCAACTGTCTTCACCAGATTGTGTGGGGTCCCCTCCAGAGGTGGGAGAACGAACCCACCGAGCTCTGAGACTCTGGTTGCTAACGCTGAAGGGGAACTGGAAGAAGGAAGGGAGGTGGGCGCAGGCTTGGCAGAGCTTCAGTTACACCTCTAAGAAAAGCCACCAGCCCTGGCCTGTGGACAAAGATCTAGCGTCCTGCAGCACTGACAGCCCAAACCCTTGGTTTGGTTTTCTTCATATCCTAAAATATGGAGCATTTTATTTTTAACCTTATAAACAGGAGAGTGGATGGCAGTGCTGAACCAAGACAGCTGTGAATAAAGGAGGCCTGGGCAAAGCTGGGGGCAGAGCGCCTGGCCCACAACAGGAGCGTGGGGCCCGAAGTGCCTGTGGTTTGGAGCCAGAGCCTCAAGGCTGCTCAAGCCGCCTGTCTGAGGGCACCGCCCACCATGTCTCCTGCTCAGATCAGTCCATGATGATGCGTCAGCCCAGTGGGAAAAATATGTCAGCTGATCCAAACCTCAAAACTCCCCTGCCTCAAGCGAGGGTTTTCACAGGAGACTCCACAGTCTCTCCACCACCTCCTGCTACTGCCAAAGTGCAGGAACTCCACTGCCCCAGGCAGAGCCTTGACTCCCAGCCCTTTCTAAGACTTATGTTGTGTCTGCTCAAGAGGGTGTTAAACTTACACTGTTGTTTATCCAAAAGTCTCCTCTTACCCAGTGTGCATGGACTATAACCATTCTCTCTGCCGTTTTGGTTTTGTCCTTAGCAATGAGCCTCTAACTGGAACAGCCTAACTACTTGCTTTGGGTTAGGGGGATGATGATTATGACCACAGGGATTTCCTCTCACACTGGATCCCATGTGACTGACAGTCTGAAGCAGTGGATTAGGAAGGAAGCAATAAATAGACATTCATTTAAACACTAGCATTCATAGGACATTTTCATACAGGAAAGATACATTCAGTGTCACTCATTGAACAAGTATTTTTAAACCTCTAGTAAGTACCCAGCCCTGTGGTCGGTTCTGGGAATCAACATAAAGCACACAGACAGAGTCCCTGCTCTCACAAAGTTTCTGGTAGACTTACAAACAAGGAAATCAGCAAATAAAGTGCAGCACGATACGTGCTGTGGCAGAGGATGCACAGGTACTATAGGATCACATAGGAGGAAGAATTAAGCCAGACTGGGATGAGGGGATGGTATCAGGGAAGGCTTCCTGGAGAGATGACATCTAAGCTGAGACCTGAAGGAAAGGTGGGAAGGGAAGTACCACGTGGTGAAGGGAGGTTAGCAGTTGAGAATAGCTGGAGCAAAAGGGAAGGACTTACAAGAAATGAGGGTGGAGCAGGTTGGGGGTATGATTGGGCAGAGCCTTATACGCCATGCACGGTAGCGAGGGCGATAATGGAAAAGCCACTGAAGGGTTTTAAGGAAAGGCTTAGTATAACCAGATTTCCTCCTTAGATGCTCCTTCAAGCTGCCATGGGAATCAACCAAAGCAAGGAAAGGGAGGATGTGTGGAGAGCATCCTGGAAGGTGCTTCAGAGATCCAAGCAAGAGATGGGAGGATGTGAAATAGGACAACAAAAGTTGGATCGCAGCCCTAGCTGGTTTATCTCAGTGGTTAGGACGTCAGCCTGCAGACCAAAGGGTTGCGGGGTTTGATTCCCAGTCAAGGGCATGTACCTCAGTTGCAGGTTCCCCAGTCCTAGTAAGGGCGCGTATGGGAGGCAACCAAGATTGTATCTCTCTCTCTCCCCCACCTCCTCCCTCCCTTCCACTCGCTCTAGAAATCAATGGAAAAAATATCCTTGGGTGAGAATTTGAAAAAAAAAAAGTCAGACCGCAAAGAAAAGGATCAATTCAGAACAAAGGGACAACCCTTGAGACGGAGAATCATCAGGCCTCACTGTGGAGAAAGGAGAGAAAGGGCTTGTGAGTTTGGAGACTTGATACTAAGCAAGGTGGGATGGCAAGAGAGAGGCAGATTAGAAGAAAGGATGACATTGCAGAGGAGTTTGAGGTACTTGTGAGACATCTGAGTGGCCATGTCCTGAAGACAGTCAGACATACGGGTCCAGGCTAAGAAAAGAGGTCTAGAGATTAGAAAGAGATTCCAACAAAAGGAGGTTGGCATAATATATATGTCTGATATACAGGCTTACTTCTTTTTATTCATTCAATAAATATTCATCAGCAGTTGAACTAATGTACATTCATAGAGAACATTCCTTAACTGGGATTCTATCTACACCTGTGATGGGCTGTGGTCACTTGTATGGGATTCTCTGAGGGGCTCCTTAGAAAACTGCTGTCATAACTGCTTGTCAGAGAGAATCGAAGGCCTTGAGTGTAACTGCCTGTGGAAACTGCAGGCCCAGCCTCGAGAGCCCACCACTTCACTTTACTTCAGCTAACAAGAGAGTATGTTTCACAACAGGGCTACAAGTGGGACCCTAATTGATGAATTTGTGAATAGCCCTTCTCTTTATACTGGCATTAGCCCAATTTGGTCTTAGCTGTTCCACCCCCCCCGGTCAGGCCTCACACACACTGAATATATTTAAAGCCAAGTGGATTTAAAGCCAAGTGGACAAGGTGTTTAGCTGGGTAATTAAACATCTATTTTGCCATGTGAGCCTGGGCAATAACTCTGTCTTCTCTCTCCCTCTCCCTCAGTGGGAACATGGGAAATGGTCACCAATCAATCCAGTAACCAACAGATAGGAACTGTGCCCTTTCCAGCAGCAAGGCTTGTGAGCAGCACAGAGGAGACTGAGACCCTGGCCTTACCTCAGGAGGTCTGCAGTCCAGCTACTCCCCACCCCCATTTCCCTCACATTGGTAGGGACTCGATGAGGTTTCAGTTTCATCTTCTAGATGTTGAGTTCTAGATCTCAGAGCTGAATGTGAGCTGGGAGACGGATAGGCCAGCTCACAGAGAACCCGATTCTTCCTGTACCTGGGGCACTTCAATAGGGACTAGTGGCCCCTGGGCAGGGGGTGATAAAGAGCCATCTTCAGTCTTTGTGGCTCTGGTTAGCTGACCTGAGAGTGACTGAATCAATGATTCAGTGATTCAATGACCTGCATCAAAGATGTCTCCCTTGGCTGTTCTGCTCCAGCCTCTGCCACTAACTCGATAATGTCACAGGCAAAAGCCCTTTATTAATCTGCTCCCACTTAGAAACACCACTTGTCAAGCCCAGATTACAAATAGCTAATCTTTCTTGAGCATTTACTGTGTGCCAGATGTGTGCTTTACATGAAATAGCTCATTTAATCCTGGCAGTCACTCAAGGGGATAAAGTGCTGTTACCATATCGCAGATGAGAAAACCAAGGCACGGATGACTGCAGGAACTTGTGCAAGCTAGCAAGCAGCAGGCTGAGATCTGAATCCAGGCATACTCATTCCAGAGGCTGCACCCTTAACCTCCACACAAAACTACCTCAGACTGAGAAGTCAGTGGCCTACATGGTTTAATTGTTTGGAAGGTGCCAAGAAAGTCCTTATGCTTCCTGACCTCCAGAATAGCCCTTCAAATAAGCTAGTAATGTGCTCACAATTCCACCGCTAAAATAATTCCTCTGACAGCAACAAAGCAAATCCCCTGGGAGGCTGAGGAGATGAAGCACACCGGGCCTGTTGCAGACTGACAGCTCCAATCAGCCATGAGCCCTTTCCCATCATGGAAGCTAATTGGTTCCTTCCCAAATCTTCCAGCGAGTGGGAGCTCGTGTGGGGCAAAGGTGAGGTCCAGCTTGGGGTTGGGGATGTGGAAAAAGTGGGAAAGAGGCCCAAGTCAACAGCAGAACACATTCCAACTCTGAGAGCACCCCAGCCCCACTACTTATTAGTACCATAATATTGGTCAAGTTAATCAATCACTGCAAAATTTCCATTTCTCCAACTGCAAAACAGGAATATCAAGAATTGCTTTGTAACCTTGTGGTGTAAATTAAATCAGGCAGTTCTTAGAAAGCACTGCACACTGTGCCCCACACATAATGGGGACAATAAAATGGCAGCTCTTGTGTAATCACTGCTACTGCTCAAGGAAAGAAGGCCTCAAAAAGGGAAGCCAGGGGGCACGGTGGACAGTTGAGGGAGCAGTAGGAAAGGGACTTAAAGGAGAGTGACTACCTTCACTGGCTTTGCAACTATCCCAAAGCCTGCTATGCATTCATTCAGCCTTTCAGCCATTGTCTACTCAAACCTACTACATGTGGGCACTGTGTTGGATGATGTTGGGATTGAATCAAATTCCCCATAAAGATGTATTGAAGTCCTAACCCCTGTTAACCGTAGATATGACCTCATTTGGAAACAAGGTCTTTACAGATGTAATCAAGTGAAGATGAGGTCATACTGGATAGGGTGGCCTCTACTCCAATATGACTGGTGAAGAGGTACAGACACACACAGGGGAGAAGGTCCTATGAAGACAGAGGCAGGGATTGGAGTGATGTGTGTACAGGCCAAAGAATGCTGAGCATAGCTGAAAACCACGAGAAGCTAGGAAAGAGGCAAGCAACAAATTCTTCCTAAGAACCTCAGAAAGGAACCAACCCTGCTGACACCTCAGACATCTAGCTTCCAGAACTTTTCTCACATCCCCAACCTCAAGCTGGACCTCACCACACCAGCTCCCACCTGCTGGAAGATTTGGGAAGGAACCGATTAGCTTCCATGCATGGGAAAGGGCTCATGGCTGATTGCAGCTGTCAGTCTGTAACAGGTTCCGTGTGCTCCATCTCCTCAGCCTCCCAGGGGATTTGCTTTGTTGCTGCCAGAGGAATTATTTTAGTAGTAGAATTGTGAGCACATGACTAGCTTATTTCAGACTTCTAGCTTCCAGAACTGTGAGAGAATACATTCCTGTTGTTTTAAGCCACCCAGTTTGTGGTACTTTATTATAGAAGTCCTAGATAAAGAATATAGGTGATAAAACTATAGAGATAATTTTTTTTAAAGTTCCTATCCTGAAGCATCTGCTATTCATTTCATCCCAAGAAAGAAGCTGGATGAGAGTCCAGGCTTAATGTGATTGCCCTTGGGTCTAGTTTCCAAAGAGGTGTACTTTGTGACATAAAAGTTTTCCCTGCCCCACCAGCTAGGAACCCAAGCATGAGAACAGCTTAGATGAATAGATGGTGTGGAATGATGATCCCAGCCACAGATTATAACAGGTCTTTGCCACCCTCAGGGCATAGCATTGAGGACAATGAAAGTAGGAATGGCAAGGTAGTAGTGGAGGCAGGAAAAGAAGACTGGGAAAGGAAAGGTGATGAAGGACTATTCTTTGTTTCTTCCAAATCCACCATTCCTTATTTCTCCAGTTATTTCCCCATTCTTTCTCTTCATATTTTAAGTTTCTACTCTGGCCCCTCTAATGTCTACACAGCCTAGTAGACTGGGGAAAAAAAAAACACAAAAAACATGAGTCTTGGTGGCTAAAAACCAGAGTTTAAGTTCCAGCTCCACCACTTACTAGCTATGGGATCTTGGGCAAGTAACACTAACTTTCTATGTTTTTGGTTTCTTCATCTGTACAATTGGGATACTATGTAACTCATAGTGTTACGTATCAATGCATGGTGTACATTATGTAACGTGTCTGTGTGCAACTATGATGGCATGCATTAACATTATGATATATGTCAAAGCATTTTAAGTGTCATATGAAAAGGAGAGAGCTCTCATTATGCACAGTGTTTCTCTATATAAGACCTTATATAGAGAAACACTGTTTTTGGATATTACATATCTGGATATGTTAGAAAATTAGCACACAAAAAACGAAACAATAAATCAGATGCTACATTTAAAGGAGGTAGGCATGGTATTGTCTAGGAGTAAACAAGGCCTCAAGATGGAAGAGCTTTGTGATATTGGGCAAGTTTTTCCATCTCTTAATTTAAAAATGATTTGACTTTTCATCCAGCTCTAAGATTCTATGACTTTATTAAAATGTGCACATCAAGCTGTTTGCTCTTATAAAATTACATTTTAAAAAGAGATCTTTATTCATGGTCACCCATTACAAATCTGGGAAAGCTGTGATGCTTGAGGGAATTCTAATAACAAGTGAAGTAGAAAAGCCAATTGATGTGTGAAATATCCCATAGGCTGGATAACACAGGAGTGGCAAATATCAAATACCCCTCTCCCAGCTATTCCAATTAGAGGGCTACCACCAAAATTGCAGGGAAAGGGGTTGGCCTCACTTGGAACAAAAACTAGTAAAAAAAAAAAAAAAAAAAAAAAAGTGACAGTCTTAAGACAGCCCAAAATGCAAAGATAACTGGCCAGTTTTTGTCTCATTTTAGAATAAGATGAACAGAGGTGACTCTGATTGCAATAGAAGAGACATCTCAGACCTAAGGAAGAACTTCCTGACTATTGAACTTCCTGACAAGGAATTTGGGGAAATCGCCTCTTATGAAGCTTTTTATCAAGCAGCCAACTGTACATCTGGGTTAATTAAGTAAGTGTGCAACAGAAGCATGGATGGGTGACCTTTTGGAAGTCCCTTCATGCCTGTGCTCTCTCTGTTCTCCCACTGAGTCCATTTACAACACAATGTCTGCTTTTCACACAACACCATTCCGCTTCCAGTTACCTCGGCAATTCACATATCGTCGTGTTGCCCACTTTTTCCCTGTTGGCACAGTAGACTCCAAGGTGCAAGTACTGTTTTCACATATTTTTGCATGTCCCACAACTGGTATGCATGCGATAATCACTTCACAGCACAGTTAGCAACGAGGAGGAAATGAAAGCCACTCCTGAATTGGAGACAGGAGTACTGTGTTTCAGCAAAAACCCAATTTAGGACTCTAAGAAAAGCCAAATTTCCCAGGGAAAAAGAAATGTGGGCATCTTCTTAATTCTCCTGAGCACATTTATGGACTGAAATAGGTGTTTGCTGAGGGAAGACAAAAATTGATGTGGATCATTCAGTGGAGAAACAAGAAAGTAGGAGAGTTCATCCAGTTTTCACTCTTTTGGCAAAATTTCCAAAAGCTAGCAGAATAATAATCATAAACAGTTAATGAGCACTCGCCTTATTCTAAACCTTTTGCATGAATTAACTCATTTAATCATCACAACCTTATGAGGTCCCAAGAGGTTAAGTCATGTTCAACATAATACATCTAAGTTCAGAGCTGCATTAAACCAAGCAGCTGGTGCTGGAGGGTACATGGTTAGTTAGCTCCCTCTCCACCCCGCCCCCTTCAAGAAAGAGACATGGATGCAGACCATCCTCAGAGAAGTAGGCCTGAGTCCTGCCTCCTGTGGCCCTCTTCCTCCTCACTCCCTTACCCTTTAGCTGAAAGGAACTCCCTGAGGAGAGCCATCCATTAGCTAAAACCACCAGCATATGCCATGTCAGAGGTCAGCTCAGGTCTCCCCATAATTCACACAGCAGCACTTACTGGGACCCTTAATCCTTCTGTCCTAAGGTAGGATTTTCCCCAACCCATAACTATTCTCTCTCCCTTGGTCAGTAAGGCAATAGAACACTCAAATAATAATCTCCAAAATAACTCCTCTGCTAAAAACTGTTCTATCACCCTTTATGGCTCTCCTTTGAGATGCTAAAACCCCAATCAAAGAGTCATCACCGTCAACAATGCATCAGACTTTCTCCAAGACAGCTGCTTACAAGGGTCCATTATCCCCCATGGTTTATAATTGGGTATTGTGACTAATTCATTTATCTGCCATTCAGAAGAACACCACATAGTAAGAGTCAGTAATGCCAAGTATTGAATAGAAACATGAATAACCAAAATGTGCCCATGCTTTCAGTTGCTGCAGCACCTTGATCCCCGGGATATTTACTGACTTTGAGTTTTAAAGATCCACAGGAATGTAAGTATAGCAGAGGGGTGGGAGCTAGGAGGCCCAGTTTTCAGAAAGCCATGAGGGACAAAAACCCAGGAGGCTCATGAACTTGTTCATAATTCCATGAATCAATTCAGAAGACATTTATCAACATTTATTACTTGCTGTGTGTCAGGCACAGTGTTCAGAACAAGGTAATTTTTAAAAGCTCATTATCTAACTGGAGAAACAGACATATAAGAAGCCAATGATCTTTAATAGGAAAAGTGAGAGGCAGGTGTCAAGAACAAGGAGAAGGAGCACTCACTCTCTGTGGGGGTGGAGGATAAGTGGCAGATCTGGGAAGGCTGCCCAGAGGAAGTGACCTTTGAGTTGGATCTCGCAGGTTGAGAGAGACTTTTTTTCCAAGAGAGAAGTGGTGGAGAGCAACTCAGGCAGAAGGACCAGTATGCACAAAAGTATTCAGGCATGATGTCCGTGGCCTATATAGAGAATTGCATGGGGCAGGTATTAAAGGGCCTATGCTAAGAAAACTGGGCTCTATCCTATATCCTATATGCAATGGGGCTGCTACATGGTGAGCTTTAAAAGAGAGGTCTAATCATGAGCACAGTTGTGCTTCGGAAAGCCCATTGAGAGTCAGAATGCAGCTGGATTAGGGAAGCAGAGCAACGGTTGAGAGGCTACTGCCTTAGTTGGGGCAGAGGTGAGGATGACCTGCTATGGGCACTGAGAGTGGACTGGAAAGGACAATCAGATAGGAGGTTTTGCAGACATTTCAGAAGGTTTCTGGTGATGTGTGGGGAACCAGGGAGGAGAAGAGGCTGATGAGAGTGGGCACCAGTGTGTGATGATGCCCTTAGCTGAGGAGGAGGAAGCATATCTGAGGGAGCCAGAAAAAGCAGAAATGCAACTAACATGTGCCAGGGACCCCACATTTCCTTATGTCCACGAAGGGAATCAGCTCAAGTTAAAGGAACACAGGCCAAAGTGGTTAAAGAGCATACTCAGGGCCAACCATGCCCTCCAAACCTGTGCTCTTAAAAGTCCCCACTGCCACAGCTCCAGACTTTGTTAAGAGAGGTTCAGCTCACAATATAAGTAGTCTTATTCTTCATTTTCTCCTTGCCTAATAATTAGAATATCTTTCCCCATCTTTACCTTGTGAAAGAATACCTTCTGGCCTGGCTGGTGTTGCTCAGTGGTTGGAGCATTGCCCATGTACTGATTCCCAGTCAATGCCTTAGTTGGGGCAGAGGTGAGGATGGGTTGTAGATTTGATCCCCAGCTCTGGTGGGGGCGCATTCCAGAGGCAACCAATTGATGTGTTTCTCTCAGGTCAATGTTTTTCTCATGTAAATGTCTCTCTCTCCCCTTTACTTCCTTCCTTTCTACTCTCTCCAAAAATAAATGGAAAAAATATCCTCAGGTGAGGATTAACTGAGAAGGCTAAAAAGGGCTAATTCCAATGTAACTCTGATATTCGGGGCTAGTGATCTGAATCCAAGCCAGCAAGCTCAATGTACATTCCTGATAACCTATAATTAAGTCCCTCTCTCCTTTCCAGATACTGGTCTTGCAGAACCTGTTACTGTGAACAGTGCACTGCCCCGGAGGGAGGGTTATTAACGCTAGCGCCAGGTCAGACCATCAGATCTGGCCTGGAGATCCCCAACACCTGGGGGCCTTTTTGCAAGGCCCATGAAAAGGACCAGAAGCATAATCCATGTTTGTGGGACAAAGATCACAGGGAAGGAGATATAAAGGAAAGCCTCATGCATGTTCCTTCACTCAGATTTGGAAGGCTGTTCCCTGAGTCCGCTGGCATATTAAACAGTGTCCCTCTTTTTTTCTCAGAAGCGTCCTTGGTTTTCTTTGGTCTTCTGTAACAGCTGGTTCCCTGATACCGGGAAACCAACCGCGCTTGGCTTTTTTGGCCTCCGGTGAGGGGACAGGGCTTGGGGCCCGGGGGGTGCGGGATAGGCCTCCGGAAGACGTGCCCTGCTGATTTTAGCAGAATTGAACCGGGGGACTCCTGGCGCTCCCAGACCTCAGCCTAGGACCCGGCCGGCATCTGGAGAAAGTGGACGGACACTTCTGGACCTGTCGACAGAATCAGTAACGTAGGGGCCCCAGTCAGTCAGGCCCACTCCAGTGAGTGGAAGGGGGAGCTTGATCACCACCCCAGAAGTCATAAGACTTCATCAGTTAAATTGGTCAGGAATCAGGGGTGGACTGTGTTTTTAAACTCTGAGTGAATGTCTGGTGAAAGTGTGTAAGAGTCCTTTATGTGGCTCCACCACCTTGGTTACAGAGTCCGAGTGGGCCCCAACCTGTGGTTCTGCGATTTGTCATATGGCATAATGATGACTCAACCCCACGTGAAGGTGACCAGGCCCGGAGTTTATATGGGTGCACCTTAGCTAAGACAAATCTAAGTTCCCAAGGGATGCAGCCAGGTGGGCATCTGAGTGAGGATCTGTGAAAACAGGTCACCCCCTCCCTTGTCTGTCTCTCGCCACTGATCATCATGGGGTTGGGACAAAGTAAACCCACTGTTCTCAATTGCATGTTGAAACATTTTGAAAAGGGTTTCAATGGAGACTATGGTATTAAAATGAACCCCAAAACACTGAGGAAATTCTGTGAAGTAGAATGGCCAGCCTTCGGGGTTGGCTGGCCCTCAGAAGGCTCCTTAGATAAAGGACTGGTTGGGGCGGTCTGGAATGTAGTCACGAAAGATCCTGGACACTCAGATCAGTTTCCCTACATAGACAGCTGGTTAGAAATTGCTCAAACCTTGCCGCCTTGAGTCCGGTTCTGCATGTGTAACAAGGGACAGAGTAAAGTTTTAATAGCAGGAGTGAAGAGGCAGGCAGGGCAGGTGCAGGCTAAGGAGAGGCAGGCAGGGCAGGTGCAGGCTAAGGAGAAGCAGGCAGGAAAGGAGAAAGCAGAAGAGAAGCAGGCAGGAGAAAAGAAACAGGTCCCTCAGAAGGAAACCCAACCCTCTGTTCTGCCAGGACCCCCTGAGGAAGTCCCGCCAGTTTTACCACCTCCATATGTGCCACAGGCAGCACCAAGTGCTCCCCCCGCTGGTCTGGAAGGTCCGGAAAGTCTGGAAACACCGCCCCCCTCCGTCTCTCCTGAACCGGGCTCTCCAGAGCCAGTTGGGCGGCGCTTGTGTTCAGCCGATCAAGGGCCCAAGCCACAACCGGCACGTCAGATGCCTCTCAGGGAGATTCGGGGTGCCCAAGTGCTTGGTGAAGATGGGACCTTGCAGGAGGGAAGGCCAGTCTATTATTATCAGCCCTTTACCACAAGTGACATCCTGAATTGGAAACATCACACCCCAGCTTATTCTGAAAAACCTCAGGCCATGGTAGACCTCCTAGAAACGATTTTTCAGACCCAGAAGCCCACCTGGGTGGACTGCAAGCAGCTCCTTTTCACGTTCTTTAACACTGAGGAGCGCATGAGAGTAGTAACAGAGGCTCGGAAGTGGCTCCAGACTCAGGCCCCGGCAGGAATATTAGATACAGACAGATGGGCAAGGGAGGCCTTCCCAGATGAGGAACTTCATTGGAACCCGAACTCAGAAGACGGAAGGGCCGGGCTAGAAAGATCTCAGCTGGCCTTCCTCCAGGGGGTCAGGGCTGGAGTCAAGAAGCCCACCAATATGGCTAAAATCTCTGAGGTTTTCCAGAAGCCTGACGAAAGTCCAGCAGCTTTCTATGAGAGACTATGTGAGGCATACCAAATCTACACGCCCTTTAACCCTGAGGCCCTGGAAAATCAGACCATGGTAAATGCAGCTTTTGTAGGCCAAGCCCAGCCTGATATCAGGAGAAAATTACAGAAGCTGGAAGGGTTTCCAGGAAAAAAATGCCACCGAACTGCTGGAGATAGCCAACAAGTTTTTCATCAACCGAGACAGTGTGGCAAGGAGGAAGGAAGAAAAGAAAATACAAAGAAGGGCCAATATAATAGCAGCGGCTTTTAGAGGCTCAGGCTCCCAGACAGATCAGAAAGGGAAGCAAGAATACAGATCAGGGGGAAAAGGAAGAGCGAGCCTGAGACCACACCAGTGTGCCTATTGTAAGGAGACAGGACACTGGAAGAATGAATGTCCCAAAGGACAAAGTAAGAAAACTGGGCCCCCTTTTCCACCCAGTCGCTATCAACCAGAGCCACTCGAAGCAGATCTCATTGGGCTAGCAATGGCTGATTCCGACTAGGACAGACTGGGCTCTTTTCAGTTAGGCCCCCATGAGCCCATGGTCAGAATGTAAATTGGGGGCCAGACTGTGGACTTTATGGTTGATACAGGAGCTGAGCACTCAGTAGTCACACAGAAAATAGCGCCTCTCTCAGGAAAGGAGGTCACCATTATTGGAGCTACTGGGGATCAGACTTGTAGACCATACTGCCACCATCGCCGATGCCAACTTGGTGGTTATCAAGTAATTCATGAATTCCTGTACTTGCCCAGTGCCTCTAATGAGTAGAGACCTTTTAGCCAAAATGGGTGCAGAAATCACTTCAGCACAGCTTCGCCTAAGTGAAGAGACCTCCCCAATGATCCTGTCCCTAGCAGTGAGAAGGGAGGAAGAATGGAGACTTTATATCCCCCCGTCAAAGGCTTCACCATTAGAACCTGAATTAGAAAAAGAATTCCTGCTGGTCTGGGCTGAAGGAAATCCTCCAGGCCTGGCTAAGGACCACGCCCCGGTGCTGATTGACTTAAAGCCTGGGGTACAGCCTGTTAAAATCTGCCAATATCCAATTCTGAGAAAAGCACACCTAGGAATCCAGGTCCACTTAGACCGGCTGCTTCAGTGGGGACTTGTTAAACGATGCAGGTCTCCATGGAACACGCCACACTTGCCTGTCAAAAAGCCTGTGACTAATGACTACCGCCCTGTCCAGGATCTATGGGCTTTTAATGAGGTTGTTATAACCCTGCATTCAGCACTGCCGAACCCCTACACTCTTCTGGGACTCATCCCATCAGAGGCAGAATGGTTTACATGCCTAGATATGAAAGATGCCTTTTTCTGCCTTAGATTAGCTCCTTCCAGCCAGCCTCTTTTCGCTTTTGAATGGTAAAACCCAACTACAGGGGCCAAGGAGCAGTTCACCTGGACCAGACTGCCACAAGGGTTCAAGAACTCCCCTACTCTTTTTAGTGGGGCACTAGCATCTGATCTAAGTTCCCAGGACAGGACTTGGGGTGTGTTCTACTCCAGTATGTAGACGACCTCCTACTGGCCAGCTCCACAGGAGCTCAGTGATGGGAGGGAACACAAGCCCTTCTGAGACTATTAACTGAAACAGGTTACAGAGTGTCTAAGAAAAAAAGCACAGATTTGTCAGAAAGAAGTCAAGTATCTAGGCTTTCGGATCACCCAAGTGAAACGAAGGCTAGGGACTGAAAGAAAGCAGGCAGTATATGCCATCCCAGTCCCTAGCACCCAGCAGCAGATTCGGGAATTCCTGGGAGCAGCAGGGTTCTGTCGAATTTGGATCCCAGGGTTTTCAGACCTGGCTAAGCCTTCTGTGAAGCTTTAAAAGGAGAAGAGAAGGCACCCATCAACTGGGGTCCTGAACAGGAGAAAGCCTTCATCACCATAAAGGCAAAGCTCACTGAGGCCCCAGTACTAGGGCTACAGATGTGACATGAGACTTTAATCTTTTTGTTCACGAGAACAGCGGGGTAGCCCTAGGAGTTCTAACCCAGGAGTTTGGACCCTGGCAAAGACCAGTAGCCTATCTCTCCAAGCAGATTGACCCAGTAGCCTCCGGGTGGCCCCCATGTCTCAGGGCCCTTGCAGCCACTGCATTGTTAGTCAAGGAAGCGGGTAAGCTTACCTTAGTATAAAACTTAAATGTAAAAGTACCTCATGCTGTTATCACCCTGATGGAAGAAAGGGGGCAGCACTGGCTGACTCATGCTCGAATGACTCAATATCAAGGCCTGTTAAGTGAGAACCCGAGGGTACGATCAGAAGCAGTGAGAACTATTAATCCTGCAACCTTTCTACCCATTGCTGAGGGGGCCCCTGAGCATGTGCCTGGAAGTCCTAGAGGAGGTTTATTCCAGCCGGCCAGATCTAACAAATAGGCCCCTGCCAAACCCGGACTTGGTATTGTTCACAGATGGCAGCAGCTTCTTAGATGAAGGAAAAAGACGAGCCGGATATGCAGTGGTATCAAACTTTGAGACAATCGAGGCATAGGCCCTGACTGAAGCATGGTCAGCACAGAGGGCAGAACTTTGGGCCCTTGCCAGAGCCTTAGAACTCAGTAAAGATAAGCATGACAACATCTATACTGACTCGCGCTATGCCTTTGCTACCCTGCATGTCCATGGGGCCATATATAAGGAAAGGGGGCTCTTGACAGCCGGAGGAAAAGGAATCAAAAATCAGAATGAGATTTTAAAATTACTAGAAGCAGTCTGGGAGGCCAAGGAAATAGCCGTCATCCATTGCAAAGGTCACCAGAAAGGGAAAGACTCAGTGTCAGAAGGAAACCAACGTGCTGATGCCGCAGCCAACCTGGCTGCCAACGAACAAGTGGCACCGTCATGGATCATGTTGGCCCCTGAATTACCTGAACCTCCAAAGTACACTCCTCAGGAAGAGGAATGGCCCCAGCAAGAAGGGGGCAAGAGAACAAAGGAAGGCTGGTGGATACTCCCAGATCATAGGGTCTATGTCCCAGAACAGTTAGCCCATAAGGTAGTCCTCCAGCAGTATGAACTTACTCATTTAGGGAAGACTGCCCTAGAAGCTTTGTTAGGCAGATACTATCTAATTGCCTGTCTTCCCTCCTTGTGTGTCTCAGTCTCTCAACGTTGCCTCCTCTATGCTCAGAACAATGCCAAACAGGGTCCTGTGGGACCAATAGGAGTTCAGCACTGTGGGCAAGCTCCTTTTGAGGACTTAGAAGTAGATTTTACAGAAATAGGGCCTAGCAGAGGAAATAAATACCTGCTAGTTTTTGTTTGCACCTTTTCAGGCTGGGTTGAGGCATATACCACTCGCACAGAAAAGGTGAGAGAAGTCATTAAGGCATTGCTAAAGGATATAATTCCATGGTATGGAATGCCTCTGACCATAGGGTCCGATAATGGCCCAGACTTTGTAGCAGAAATAGTACAACAGTAGCTAAGGCTTTAGGAATTAAATGGAACCTACATACAGCCTACAGGCCTCAGAGTTCAGGGAAAGTAGAATGCATGAACTGGACTCTAAAGCAGACTATGGCTAAGCTATGCCAAAAGACAACCTTACCCTGGACAGATATCTTGCCTCTTGTACTCCTGCGGGTACGCTGTGCCCCAAGGGCCAGGGTAGGTTTCTCTCCCTTTGAAATTCTATATGGTAAACCCCCTCCCTTAATTCGGCCAAAGGGAGATTTGGGGGAAATAGGGAACTTAGAAATCCAGAAACAACTACAAGGACTTGGAAAAACTGTCTTTGAGGTACACAGATGGGTTACTGACCGACTACCCATCTCTCTAGGAACAGCCGTACATCCTTATAAACCTGGAGACCAGGTTTGGGTAAAGGACTGGAAAAGGGAGCCCCTCACGTCTATCTGGAAGGAACCCTATCCAGTCATATTAACCACCCCCATAGCTCTCAAGGTTGCAGGACTGAATACCTGGATCCACCACTCCCGGGTGAAGGCAGCCCACCAGCCGAGTGATGCCCAGCCTGAGTGGAAGGTGACCTCTGATCAGAAACACCCCCTGAGGATCACTCTCAAGAAGACAGTGGATCTGGCCGATCAACCTGCTCCAAGGAATTCAGAAATGCCCGGCTGAATTCTCCCTAATACTAATCTTTCTTTCTTATCTCCTCCTAAAGAGTGCCGCTGGAACCCGAGACTAGCACCAGGAGGAGAACTCATCTGTTCTTGCTGGAACACAGAAGCACCATAAAATTACTGCTTCCCACACAGCAAGGAAACAAAGGCCTCATCATGGATTGCTGGACTGCACCTTGTCATGCCATCCTTGGCTACCTCTGCCTTGCAGGAATAGCCATCCTACTGCTCTTTGTCCTAGCGGTTCACTGTTGTGGACCCCACTGAACAGAAATAGAGGGAATAACATGCTCCCACTCATAATATTAGCTAGCGCATACTTGCCTCCCATAGGGACCACTGCCACATGTCCTTGCTTAGAAACTAACTACCCAAATATGCTAGACCCAGTAGCCTATGGGAAAGCCCCATCAATCCATATGTTTGTTAGCTATACTTATCATCCTGCGGCATGTTATGACTCCACTACCAAATGCACGTGGGTGGGTGGATGGGGCGGGTGGGGAATTGTATTGAATGGAAAAAATGATAGGACCTGTCACGGCCAATATGCAGCTAATTAATGTTGCTCCTATTTGTCTCAACAGTACCCAGGGTCAACATCCAACAGGTTGCCTCCCAGATGAACTATGCAACTCTACCCTCAAGGCTGAAAACACCACCTAGTGCTTCCCTGCAGGAACATTCTACGTGTGTGGAACTGCTGCTTGCCTCTGCCTGCCTGCAAACTGGACGGGAATGCCTTTAAACTTCAGAATTCCCTACAAACCCCTCACGGCATGCTAACCCCTTTGTCATTGCCCCTTTCCAGCTGGAAGCAGTTAAGAGCGGTCATCGGCCATGTTCACCATAACATCCCATAGTCGTTGTACCACAAGGCTAAGAGAAGCTTGTGGGACAAGGGGGGTGGGGGGGGTGGGGAATGAGAAGGCTAAAAAGGGCTAATTCCAATGTAACTCTGATATTCGGGGCTAGTGATCTGAATCCAAGCCAGCAAGCTCAATGTACATTCCTGATAACCTATAATTAAGTCCCTCTCTCCTTTCCAGATACTGGTCTTGCAGAACCTGTTACTGTGAACAGTGCACTGCCCCGGAGGGAGGGTTATTAACGCTAGCGCCAGGTCAGACCATCAGATCTGGCCTGGAGATCCCCAACACCTGGGGGCCTTTTTGCAAGGCCCGCGAAAAGGACCGGAAACATAATCCATGTTTGTGGGACAAAGATCACAGGGAAGGAGATATAAAGGAAAGCCCCATGCATGTTCCTTCACTCAGATTTGGAAGGCTGTTCCCTGAGTCCACTGGCATATTAAACAGTGTCCCTCCTTTTTTTCTCAGAAGCGTTCTTGGTTTTCTTTGGTCTTCTGCAACATAACCACCACAACAAAAATTTTAAAAAAGAACACCTCCCAACATCTTTGTCTACCTCCAATATTTCATCTCTGCCTTCCAAAGTAATCCTCACTTCCTCACTTCCATTCACACATGGCATCTTTTTTGGAGTATGAATGTAGGGCAAAGGGCAAAGAATCAGAAGTGGGATCAAACTGTATTCCAAGACTGGCTTAGCCTGCCGGGTGACATTCAGAAATTGCTGGACCTCTCAGCCTCAGTTTCCTCAACTGTAGAGTGGGGACAAAAAAATGAATACTAACCTTTGCTTATCTCACAGGATTATTGTGAAGATGAAGGGAGATAAGGTGCTTGCAAACAACACCAACAAAGGGCAGGAAAAGGTGATACAGGGTTATCTGAAGATCTGGTACCACTATCCACCAGACTGTGAATCCCTGGAGAGCAGGGACCTGGTGGTCTCCATCTTTAGTTCTGGGGTACCTAATTGTTCCTAATACAGAGTCCATGTTCACAAAGACATGTCCAGTTACAAACAAGAACCACTACCACCATCAGAGCAGCACAGACACAGAAACACCACAGAGGCATCCTTGCCTCTCTCTCTCCCACCATACATGCAGGCAAACCTACAATTCCCCACTTTTGGAAGTATTGCTCTAGTCCTGGCTTATTCCACAAACAGCCATTTCCTGGAAAAAAAACAACAAGTGATTATCACGTTGCCTGGATGGCTTCACTGGGCATGTTTGAACATTAAGTAGGTCTGAATTCCTCTCCTCCTCAGGAAAGTTGCTAAGAACTGAACCCCAGACTCTCTCCCCTTTAAGGAGCCCCCTTCGGTCAGTCCCACCCACCCACTGCCACTCTGTGTAATGTTTTTGTTTTTTGGTTTGTCTCTTTCCCCCCCCCCCCCCCCCCCCGCCTCCCAACAGGAGCTCAGAGCCTCTACTGCTATTTTCATTGATGCTTTGAGCAGAGCTGGCATGTGCAACTGCTGAGAAGGGGGAGCGCAGAACCGCGGAGGAAGCAGTAAAAATAGCCTGGCGCATGTTGCTATGCCTGCTATGGACGCCTTTAACCCTGGCCGAGGTGGGGAGATCAAAAGAGGCTCCTGCACACTGAGGAACTCAGCAGGGGTCTGCGCCTAGACCCCAGCAACAGCCGGGTGCGGGAGCTACAGACCCTAAAGAACTTTTTTTAGGAACTGAGAAGGACGGGGTGGGTGGGGGTGGGGGGTACAAGGGGGTTGTTTCTTGCTTTCAGCGCTCCAGCCACCTGGCAGCACGGACTGCTACGTGCTGCTAGTCCAACACTTTACAGACCCGCAGCCTTGACTCCGAGCTATTTTTAGAAACCTCTTCCGCGGGTGGGTGATCCGAGAGAGGAGAGCGAGGGTATTGGTAAGGCTAACTCTCCGCTGTGAGGCTAAGAGCCTTGCACTAAACATCATTCTAAATGTCTGCTCTCTGTTGGGGAGGGGTGGGGGAGAGCAAGTGTCCAGGGGATCGCACTCTGTTGGCTTTGCCCTAACTCAAGGAGAGGGCGTTAGCTACTGAATACCCCACTGTTTTCAAGCCCCAGAGCGTGTTTGTTTCTAAATCGACAGTTGCCAGATGCATGCTGCTTCTAGTCTCTCAGAGAATGGAATTGTTAAAAGCTTTGCTGCCTACGCTGTGGGGGCAGGGGTTAGCTGCAGTTCAGACCTCTGGGGAAGAAGACTGGGGAAGGGTCCCTGCACCTTTTTGCATCCCAGAAAAACAGAGACAATCCCCGCACCACACCTTCATCCCTGCCCCACTCTACATATGGGTAACCATATGTGAACTGTATGGCAGCCCCACCAGACAGCCGGCTATTAATAGAGCCTGGAGAGTTCGCTCCCTGCCATTCTCCTGCCACCGAGTAAGGAATGATCACACACTTACCCCACTCCGCCCCCAACTCGGCTCACCGCTCTCCAGGAAGGTAAGGGGACTGCCCACGCTGATCCCCTTCGTGACTACAGGTGCCCAGAACCTACGGACTAGTCCAGTTGTAAGGACAGCAGGGTCAGTGCGAGGCCAGAGAACACAGCGGCCAGTATTGGGTCGCAAAACCCAGTAGGGCTCTTTGCGGCTCAGGACCAACTCAAGAGTAGAGAAAGGGCAGCTATTGGGCTGCCAAAGGCGGGGGGCAAGAGCGCAATTTGAGGAGCTAGAGCGACATTGAAAAGCTGCTGCGGGATGAATGACTGCAGACCCATTTGACGCTGCAGCTCGGGGGGCGCTCAACCACCACCACCACCACCGCGCGGGCTCCGCTGCGGCAGGAGCGGGCGCTGTCCCTGGTCCTGAATGTGGTCGCGCCCGCGCTCCCTCCCCAGGTTTAGCGCCCCAGAGACGGCTCTAAGAGGATTTCAGACATCTTCATGGCCCCAAACTGGGCCGGATGGTCTGTTGGTGGTGCCCAAGTCCCACTGCCAGCCCAGCTTTGCCCCCTACGGCTGGGAGCTCTCCGCGGTGCTGCGGGGACCGGTAGCTCAGGGACTCGAGCTTGAAGGGTAAATCTGAGGCAGCGCTGGAGATGGTCAAGGCACTGCAGGGAGCAGACCTGGCCCCAGGATTATCCGTCCCAGCTCTGCACAAAGCTGGAACTCGGAAGCCCTAACGGAACAGGGGAGAGAGCAGGGGAGCGAAGCTGCCCAGGATTGGGACTTGGGGAAAAGAGAAGCAAGCAGCGGGTGTTAGGAGAGAAAGATGGGGTGAGCACGACTCTTTTGCATTTTCAAAAGGAGGGACCTGAGACATACACTGGCTCTCCCCCACCCCAACAAACGCGCGCGCGCGCGCACACACACACACACACACACACACACATACACACAGGGCCGGCGGATGGAACTGGGGAAAGTTTGGCTCTAGGTGTTGAGCGGCCGCAGCAGCAGCAGCAGCGACAGCGGCGGGTGGGCAGCCAGGGTCGCGGGGCACCCGGCCGCTCGTCTCCTTACCTCGGCGTTCTCGGCAGCGTTCTCCGCCATTTTCCTCCTTAGGAGCAGGCAGCGGGAGGAGTGTTTCATGCCCATAAGAGCCAGCAAGGGTTTGGTGATACACAGATAGTAGAGAAAGAGAGAGCTAGTGTAGCTTTAAACGAGAGAGAGAAAGCGAGAGAATGGGAGGAATAAAAAAAAGCCCAACCCAGCCCCTCTGCCGGAGCGTCAGCCGATACAATCAAGCACGGTGGAGTCTTTCCTGCAGTCTCCACTTAGTTTTATTTCCTCCCTTCTCATCTGCTTCGGATTCCTTCACACAGTTTCAAGTTCTTCGTGCGCACCCGACCCCCTCCCCGCCCCTCTCCGCCCGCGCTACGGCTGAGGAGGAGGGAAGCAGCCCCGAAGGCTCCGCGGTGGCGGCGGCGTCCCTCTCCCTGGCTGATCACAAAGTCCGCCGGCCCGAGGCAACCACCAACTCCTCTCAACTTCTGTGGATCCGCTGGGCGAAGCAACACGCTTCCTGCGCGTCTCTCCTAGGGGCTGAGCCGGGTGAGTGGGGGCGGGGAAGGAGGTTCTGCGAAGCAGGCTGGGCGCAGACTGAGAGCCCCCAGCGCCCCCGGCCCGCCCCCTCCACCGGCTGCGAGGGTCTCTTGACCGCCTCCACTCCCCGGCGTTGCGGACAGCTTGCACTGGGCAAGGGCTGGGCAAGGGCTGCGCGAACGCTGCAGGGCCACGCGGGAAGCTCGGAGAAAGCAGGCGCCAGAGCAGGACTCTTGCAGGTTCTTAGACCCGCGTGTGCGTCCTCCCACCGAGGACAAGCTCTGGGCAAGATTGGGCCACAGTTACCTTGCCCCCACCCCAACTCTCCCGCTCCTCTGCCAATCCCTGGATCCCTCCTTGGGGAAGGGTTTGGGGAGCGAACGGGGAAGGAGTCTGGATGAAGGATGGTCCTTAACTCTTTCAACTCTAAGACTAAGTATGATATCATGATCTCTCCTTTTCTCCCACTCTCCCTACCCAGGGCACTTGGGGCTCCAAGCCTCTCTCAGGGTGAGAGGGTGGGGCGAAGGTTCAGCCAGAGGTGGCTGGGGAATGAGGGCGGGAGAAAGTCAAATGGAAGAGCCTGAGGTCGTGCTTCCCCTAACCTAGTTTTCCCTGACTCCCACCCCCACAAACCCATTTCTCTTCTCTCTCTTCACCCCTCCCCCTTTGTCACCAGATTTTGAAGTCCTTTTTATGGAGAGAGGGAGGGTGTCATATACCCATTAGGATTCTCTTGATCCTTTTTAAAAGGAGTTTGGGCGGCAGCAGGGGGTGTGAATTTTTATACAATGCATTCCTGTCTTCACTTTGAGAGCTTTTTTTCCCCTCCCATCTTACTGGCCATCTGTCGACTGGTGGGAGACAGAATAAGGCGCGGGGGAGAACCCCACTCTGTCTCTCCCATTACAACAGGCCACTCAAGCCTGCTCTTTCAAAGACTGCTGCACTTTCAAATTTTCAGCCCACAAGTCATGAACAGGGACCTCAAAGATGCTCCCTGAGCATCCTGAATCTCCTCTCTTCATCCCTGTACTTACATGGGAAGATCAGTTCTCCGTGCATGTCCTATTTGTTTTTGAACATCACCTTTGGCAGCCAGGAGATGTGAGCTTGATTGTCCTCAACTAACCCCAGAATCCATTGAAATGGGCCGGAATCTGAGGATGCCTTCATCACCTGGTCCTAAGGAAAAGAGAGAACACATTGCAATAAGTGAAGGAAGGAGAGGAGAGGAAGGGATGGATAGTAAGAGAAGTGAAAAGAGAATGGAAAAGAGGCTGGAATTAGTGTGTGTGTGTGTGTGTGTGTGTGTGTGTGTGTGTGTGTGTGTGTTGAGGAAGAAACAAATAAATTGGAAAAAAAAGAACTTAACTTCCTTAACCTTTTTCTTTCTCACACCACAGACCTGTATTAGTGTTGGGAGTGTGAGTGAGCAGAGTCTTTGGCCACACCTGGTCATTCTCCTTCCCTTTCACATCCTGCCAACTTGCAGAAAGTGGTAGGAGGATAAATAAGGTGAAATCTAATGACTTTAAATCTCAAGAATGAACTCCATTTTCTCTAGGTATGTTTCTCAGAGACAGCTGATCCCCTACCAGGAGAGTCTCAATACTTGTCCAATCAAAGAAAACCAGAAAGGAAAGTATCCTCACAGCTCTTTAGTCCAATCCTCTCATTTTACACATAAGATCATTTGTCCCTGATCCTTCAGCCAGCTGTGGGAATTTCCGAGAGCAGCTCTTCAGCCTCCTGACTTTCAGTCCTCTCCTCTGACCCCACCCCACATTGCCTCTGCCTGCCATTCTGTGACTAACTAGGAAGGAGGGGAGCTGAGACAAGCTCCCACCAAAATAGGCTGCTGCCTGTGCATGATTATGTTGCTATGAGAACCCCAGTGGGTGTGTTTCCTCTGTTCTCTGTTGAAATCTTTTGCTTTGCTTGGCTTCTCCCCAAGCACAGACACTGCTCCCCTTGGAATGGGGAATGGAGAGGCTGTGATGGAGAGCAGTATTCTCATGGCAAGAATTTTCTATTCCAATCCATTCAACCCAGAGTCAGCCAGTGGAGTGGTTCCATCACGGCTGGAGGACAAGTGAGCTGTCTTTTTTGTTGTTAATCCTCACCCGAGGTTATTTTTTCCATTTTTTTTTCATTTATTTTTTTTAGAGAGAATAGAAGGAATGAGAGAGGGAGGGAATAAGGGAAGATGGGGGAGAGGGAAAGGAGAGGGAGAGAAACACCTACCAATGTGAGAGAAACATATTATCTCTTGCACACACCCCAACCGGACTGTGCCAGGAATCCAACCTGCAACCCAGGTACATTCCCCTGATCAGGAATCAAACCCTTTAGTGCGTGAGCCAAGGCTCTACCACTGAACCACGCCATCCAGGGCTAAGTGAACTGTCTTGGAAGAGGATCCTCCAGTCCTCTGTTGAGACATTTTAGAACAGAAAGGAGTTGTCTCTGCTATGCTCCCATTTAATTACAAATTCACAAGCAAAATAATTGTTACTTTACGACACTACATTTTGGGGTGGTGTGTTGTTACACAGCAAAAGGTTACCTAAAAACCCATCTTTCTAGGGTTTTGAAAATTGTGTGATGCATGAGACGTGCCTAGCACATAGTAGGTATTTTGTTGTATTTTCTTACCATCCCCACCATTCATAGGAATTCAGTCTTCTTTGTCTCTTTGCATAAGTATATTAGGTTAATTAATTTAGTCATTCTACGAAGAATTTACTAGGCATCACTTACATGCCTAGCTCATCAGTAGGCACTGGGCTTGGCGAGAGGCAACAAAAGATATGGAACTGATCATTGAGGAGTGCTTAATTTAGTCACCCTGAATGCCTTGAAATGTACAGGACTTTTGTAGAAGTTCTTTGGAAGGGATTTTGATGGGAAGCAAGAAGAAATATGAGATGACAAGGTATACAGGGAATTCACCAGGACATGAGTTAAATGGGCAGTTTGAGACAATAGGTTCTACTAAGTAAAGAGTTCCCAAAGCATATTTTGCTATGTCACCTTTCTTACACTAGATCAACACAACAAAACATATTGAATAGTACCTGTGAAGAGCTAGAGCAATGCTTGGCTTATGGTAATAGCACAGATAATGTGTTAACATTTGCTAGGCCCTGTCCTAGGTTCTGACTTAAACTTCTAGAGCACTTATTACACAGCAGGGACTCTTCTAGTCTTACTGTGCTCTCATGCAGTCTTTCAACAGTCATTGCAGTAAGTACTGTTATTATCACTGCATAACAGATGAGGACACACAAATCAGAGAATTGCCCAAGTGGTAGAGTCCAGGTTCGAATCTAAGATGCCTTATTCCAAAGTATGACTTTCAAAAGGTTAACCAGTTTCTGGGAGCAAGGCAATGGTTCTCAACCTTGGCTACACAGCCAAATCATCTGAGCAGCTTTCAAAACACCAATGCTTTGGTTCCACATCCAAGGAGTATGATTTAATGGGGCCTGAGTACCAGGATTTTTTTTAGGCCCCCGAGTGATCTTAATAGGCATTTATAGTTGATGACAATCAGATAAAGATATTTGGAGAAGATAAAAAGACCAACAGAGAAAGAAAGTCCCTAAGTTATAGAAAGGGTCCCCAAAACTTCAAGCACACATTATAGAAAGGTTCATCCTAAACACAAAGGTTTTTGAAAGCCACAAATACCTTGAGTGAAGTTGTGCTGATGGTTGAGCCAGCATGCAAAGGTTGGAATGAAACTCTTGGGGAGGGCTATAATTGGAAAAGTTATCCAAATTTATGAGATGCCACAGAAAAAGTAAGTTTCCTGTCACTAAAAGGGTCAGTTAGACTATTTGGCATAGCTATTGCTGCAAACCCTAGAAGGTTGAGCAAAGCCCCTAGGGTCCACCTGCCCCATGCTGTGACTGCATAATTGTCTCCTTTCATCTCTGAGCCCTCCAGAAGGTGAAGACTAGGTGTAGTAGACTCTACTTCACGAGCCAACCAACACTTCCTTTGCTGCCCGGGCTGCAGGCAGCCCCACACCTGTGCAAAAGCCTCCACAGTCTTAATGTTTTCTAACCCAAGACCCAGTTATTTCTTAAACTATGTTCTAAAGAACAACTTGCAAGAGTGCCACCAGTGTCTGCAAAGTAATTTTTGTTTTGTTTTGTTTTTCTTGGCCATTAAAACCAGAATGTTATTTCTTCCTTGCTCTGATAATGTTGAATCAACTCACTCTGGTGAGCTGTGCTGGATATTATATTGTTTGAGTATTTTTTTCTAGCATGACTTAGGAGGCATTTTCTTAATGATTCTGTATTAACAGCTTTGTCCTTTGTGTTTTATGCCCCTAAAAAACTGAATATTGGTCTATTGTTACCTACCTTTCTCTCACAGCTTCTGAGAAGAACCCAAAAGACATTTAGACATTTTCTCAATGACTTGTGATGGAACCCCAAACTTCTTTGGAGAAGAGGGAAGAGGAATGCAGTAAAGGAGCCCTAAAGACACTAAAATATTTGTTAAATGCTGTCACAACAGAAATTAGTTTTTCCCTCTTGGTTGCAAACTTTACTCATTTCCTCCTTTTCAAATCTTTCATTAAAGGATTGTTTTTTCTAGAAAATCTTACCTGAACCCCTCAAAGCCAGCTAAAAAATCAATTCCGTTTGTCTGGTGCAATAACTCAATATACATTTTCTTCAATTAGCAACTACTATGAAACAAGCACTGTGCTGGAATATGGACTGAATCTTTTTTTTTAATTAATAAATCTTTATTGTTCAGATTATTACAATTGTTTCTCCTTTTTCCCCCCATAGCTCCCCTTCACCCGGTTCCCACCCCACCCTCTGCCCTTACCTCCTCGCCACTGTCCTCATCCATAGGTGTACGATTTTTGTCCAGTCTCTTCCTGCACCCCCCATACCCTTTCCCCCTGAGAATTATCAGTCCACTCCCTTTCTATGCCCCTAATTCTATTATATTCACCAGTTTATTTTGTTCCTCAGATTTTTAATTCACTTGATTTTTAGGTTCACTTGTTGATAGATATGTATTTGTTGTTCATAATTTTTATCTTTACTTTTTTCTTCTTCCTCTTCTTAAAGAATACCTTTCAGCATTTCATATAATACTGGTTTGGTGGTGATGAACTCCTTTAGCTTTTTCTTATCTGTGAAACTCTTTATCTGACCTTCCATTCTGAATGATAACTTTGCTGGGTAGAGTAATCTTGGTTGTAGGTTCTTGCTTTTCATCACTTTGAATATTTCTTGCCACTCCCGTCTGGCCTGCATAGTTTCTGTTGAGAAATCAGCTGACAATCATATGGGTGCTCCCTTGTAGGTAATTAACTGTTTTTCTCTTGCTGCTTTTAATATTTTCTCTTTGTCTTTTGCCCTTGGCATTTTAATTATGATGTGTCTTGGTGTGGTCCTCTTTTGATTCCTCTTGTTTGGGGTTCTGTGTGCTTTCTGGACTTGTAAGTCTATTTCTTTCACCAGGTAGGGGAAGTTTTCAGTCATTATTTCTTCAAATAGGTTTTCAGTATCTTGCTCTCTGTCTTCTTCTGGCACCCCCCATAATTCTGATGTTGGTACACTTGAAGTTGTCCCAGAGGCTTCTTACACTATCTTCAACTTTTTAGATTCTTTTTGCTTTTTGCTTTTCTGGTTGAGTGTTTTTTGCTTCTTTGTTTTTCAAATCTTTGACTTGATTCTTGCGTTCCTCTAGTCTGCTGTTGGGTCTCTGTATAATATTTTTTATTTCAGTCAGTGTATGTTTAATTTCTAGTTGGTCCTTTTTCATATCCTCAAGGGTCTCGCTAAATTTATCGGCCTTTTCTAGGATATTCTTGAAAAGCCTTATAACTGTGGTTTAGAATTCTATATCCAGTCGTTTGTTTTCCTCCATTTCTTTCGTTTGTGATCTGTTTCTTTGCCTCCGCATTTTCGCTGCTTCCCTGAGTTGGTAGGGTAGCTTTGTGTGCTAGGTTTCCTATATGGCCCAGTGGGTCGGCCTCCCCAGTTAACCTGAGGTGGACACTCTTGGTGCACCCCTTTGTGGACTGTGTGTACAGCCTTGTTGTAGTTAAGTCTTGATTGTTGTTGGTATCACTGGGAGGAATAGACCTCCAGGCCAGTTGGCTGTGAGGATCAGCTGTGTCTACACTGGGAGAAGTTCAGTGCTGGAGACAGCCTTATAGGATTAGACTTGCAAAATTGCAAAAGCCTCTGTGCTCAGCTTGGATGGGGTGGAGTCTCAGGGAGGAGCAGACAGTCTTGGCTTCCCGTCAGCCCTGCCCTTGCACACGCGCCTTCAGACCTCTGCCTTCCCGACTCCCCTGAGTTTCTGCCTGACAGTCCAGATTCCCCCTGTAAGAGTGTGGGTCCCCAGGGGCTTGCCCGGAACTGGGGTTCAGTGCAGTCAGAACTAGGGTTCAGTGCAGTCAGGAGCTTCTGACTCCCTTCCGCTAGGGAATGCCTGCGGCAACCTCCGCATTCAGCTTTCTCTGCGAGCACTCCACGCATGCGCTCACCGCCAGACCCACCACGGCTCCCCCGGGTCTCCGAGTCTCCGTGTGCCTTTCTCTCTACCTGACAGTCTAGACTCCCCCTGTATGAGCCTGGGTCCACAGGGTTTCACCCGGAACTGGGTTTCAGTGCAGTCGGAACTGGGGTTTAGTGCAGTCGGGGGCTTCCTTCCCTCTCCCGCCAGAGAAAGTCAGCCAGGCACTCAGTCGCCCTTCCTCTCTGTGCACATCTCCATACCTCAGCCCTTTGCCACTCCTCTAATTCTCCGTGAGCTTTCCTCTTTCCTTCTAGTTGTAGAATTTCCACTCAGCCAGCCTTCCTGTGGTTCTGGATGATGTCCGTTCTTTTAGTTGTAGTTTTGAAATTGTTGTGCGAGGCAGCAGTTTAGGTGCTTACCTATGCCGCCATCTTGGTTTCTCTATGAATTGATTCTTATAGGTTAAATGTAGCTATAATCAATGGCTTATAGTCAGGTAGGCTCTGTGAAAAGTACATATTGGTATGGACAGCGAGACCCTGGAGGCTATAGTGCCTGGACAAGAAGCAAAGTAGCCTCCAATCAAGTAAGGCTGGGGACATATTTTTTATCAAGATATTAAAGTTCTTGTGCACTTCCAAAACTTTCATAAATAAGTAGTTTTGCAGCCTTGCCCCCTGATTATGTACTGATGTCACAAGTACATGGCATGAATTTGATGTTACCAAAAGGTTCTGTGATCTGCCCTAGTGCGGGGCTGGTTTCTGGTGATTCAGGGTTGGCCCAGCCTGAAAATGCACAATGAGCCAAGATGGCTAAACAAAGCTGCTCTTGGTTCCATCAGCTTCCTTTCTGGACCATTTAACCATCCTGATCTTTTCTCTTCCCAGAGGGTTTATTTTAATTTAAGCTTTGTTAGATTTTCTCAAATTTAAAACTGTACCCCTAGAGGTACATTAGCATTTTGCTGTGTATCCTCCATTTTTTTGCTCATACAAATGTGTGCATGTACCTATGAGCATGTGCTCTTGGCATATGTTATGTAAAAGTGGAATCATACTGTACACATTATCCGGCAACTTGCTTTATTTATTAAACAGTGTATAATAGATTTCTTCTCAGGTCATTACATGTAAATCCAAGTTATTATTTTTTAGAAACTATATAATGTCTCACTGTGTGAATAAGCTAGACTTTTTAAAATCAGGACCCTACTGATGGACTTTCATATTGTGCCTAGTTTCCTCTCATTCTAAGCAATATTGCAATAAATGTTCTTCCATATATACCCTTATGAACAGGAGCTTTTATTTGCACATGTAGTTTTTCCAAAGTGGCATCATTTTAATATACACTGAGTGGGCAGATTATTATGATCTCTGAACATGTAATAATCTGGCCACTCAGTGTATATCCTATATAATAAAAGGCTAATATGCAAATTGTCCCCTTGACCAGGAGTTCAACCAGCAGGCAGGCCAGCCAACCACCCATGTCCCCTCGCCCTGGCCAGGTTGGCCGGACTCCACCCATGCACAAATTCATGCACTGGGCCTCTAATATATATATATACTGAGTGGCCAGATTGTTATGTGTTCAGAGATGATAATAATCTGGCTACTCAGTGTATATTGCCATATCCTTAACAAAATTTGATTTCTCAGACTGTACCTTGAACCCTTAGCACAAATCCAACCTTTTTTCTTCTCTCTTGTAATGTCAAGTGCAAAAATACCTACTTGGAAAAAAACAACAACATTTAAGCCCTGGGTCAGGCACTTGAGGAGTCAGGTCAATGAAATAAGAGATACAATCCTTGTTTTAAAGTTGTTTCCTACACCAAGAGCTTTACAATGGCTAGGACAGGGTTCATGAGAGAAGCTGAGACATGGGATAGTTCCCTGGAGTGATACCAGATTGCTTCCAAGCACTGGGCAGCATGGCATGAATTTGATGTTACCAAGAGGTTCTGTGGTCTGAAAAACAATAAAGATTAAAATTGACATCAATCACCTGTCATTCAGGGTAATGACCACAAAGGACACTCATACCTGCAGGGTCACCCTCAGTGCCTTGTCTCTGAAAAGGCTGTGCCTCTGTGATGACGGAATGCCACTGCTGTTTGCACATAGTGCCTAATAAAAACACCACCACCTGGAAAACCTCTCTCTCCCCGTCTGAGGACAGTCTTGTTTGGCTCCCTTTTAAAACAATATCTGCTGTATTCAGACTTGCCCACTTAATGCAAGGAAACCTTACCATTTAACACCTCCCATTTGAGTCTATCAGAGGGTGCTTCAAAGTGTGAGAGAGGCCCAAGGGGGAAAGAGGTGAGGGGAAGGAGTCATGGGTAGAGCCTGGGAGAAGGAGCAGGGGCTTTGTGGCCTACAGACCAGTAAGTTCACTGTTTTGCTATTTAAAATGGCTTAATGAGCCTCTCTCTTTAGCAGAGGGACTGTTAGAATCAAATGAGCCAATGAAGATGACACATCTAGCACAGTTTGGGGGGAAACAGTGTTTTAATAAAAGTGAGTTTTCTTCCCAACATCTCTTCATAGAAGACCATGTCTATCTGCACGAGATAGACAAGTAGTGTGGCGTGGGAAAAGAGCATCGCTGCAGGGGTCAGCGGGCCTGTCCCCTAGTCCCAACTCTGCCATTAAACAGCAGGGTGGCCTTGAGAAAATTACTCTACCTCTCTGGGCCCATTACCTCTTTTTTAAAAGAATGGGTTAGCGTAAGACAAGCCCTACATGCCCACCCTCTCGGCTTTGTCACTTTATGCATGGTGTGAATTCTGGTTCTAACCACACCCAATCACAACAAAAGCTGGTCACATGCATCTCACATCAAAATTCAACACCAATGGCCAAAAGAAGGCAGGAGAGTAGAATGTCCCTCCCACTTGTAGGAGTGGTGGCATGGAAAGTTTCAGGTCAGAGATTCACAAAGGAGGCCTGCACGTAGTGTTGATTATAACATCTACTCCTGCACTGGGCTGTGGTTAAGACTTTCCAGAGGACTTCTCTTTTTTAAAGAGTGCTGTTTGACTTCTGCAGCCTCAAAGGCAATAACCCAGAAGCCATTATAAATAGTCACTATTAGATTCCCCTGTTGCTTATCAGGGGCAGAGCTCCAATGGGGGAACCACTGAATTTCTGGATCACATAAACTACCGTGCTGTAGTCAACATAACCCCATCTGCTCTCAAGGATCCATGTCAACGCATGAATAGTGCAGATCAGCAAGTTATCCAAAAATCACTTCTCTTTGACTCAGTTTATGTATCTAGATACTTATAAGTAGAATTTCTACCTGTCTAATGATTCTTGGTTTCAAGCATATTCAAATTAATGTACTGTCATGCTGCAGACACAATGGTAGCCATGGATGATGGTCTGGGTAGCTAGAGTAGCCAGCCAGAACCCCCTTTTACCAAGGGCAGTCCACTCTGTGGTTTATTCACCTGGGGGAAGCAGAAGTCCACTATCATCCCAGCACACCTCTCATGCTCAGGGATTATTTGTTATTTCACAGAAAAAACTACATGAATGTTAGGTGACGTTTTAAAACCACACAGCAAGAGAAGATTGGCTTTGATTTCTTGGACCATCCAGGTATCCAATTAATTAAAATGCAGCTGTGGCTTCCAGAGGAAAGGGCTTTCCTCTCCTGGGATGGAAATGCTGCTGGCAAAGTGAAGAGCTGTCTCCTGTGGATGTAGTTCTTCTCTCCTAGAGTCTCAAAGGGAGATCAAGCATGGTGACCTCAAATGGTGACTGCAGGCCATGTGCCCATTCCAGGCCAGGCAATGTGCTAACTGCATTATACACATTGCCTCACTGAATCCTCACACCAACCCCAGGGGTTAGCTGCATTGCTCTCCCCGTCATATAGGTGATGAAAGGGTGGCTCAGGGAGATTAAAGAACTCACTCAAGTCACACCCTAGTAAGGGATTGAGTCCTCCCAACGCCCATGCCTCCCCACTCCACCAGTGGAAGAAGCACAGACCTCAGAAGGCACGGACCTGGTTTAAAATCCACAGTCTGATATTTCAACTGTAACTTAAGACTTAATTTCTCTGTGTTCAGAATTTCTTATCTGTGGAAAGAGTTGGGTCTGGTAAAACTATTGTTCAGGGTTGCTGTAAAGTGCTTACCCCAGAACCAGGCTCACCATAGACCTCAATAAATGGGCGCAATAGCATGCAGCATAAGGCTGGATGTGACCCACTTAGCTTGGGAAAACTGCATCTGCTGTTACTTTAGACTGTCAGGCACAACTACAGGTGTAGGAGTGCACCCCCCTCCAGAGGCCAAAGTAACTGACAGCCTGGCAATGGCTCTAGACAGGCTAACCATCTAAATGGCACCTGTCACCCTGTATTATGCTGCAGCTCTTTCTGTCACATCTGTTTAGTAACTGTTCCAAGTAGTGTCACTCTGGGTTGCATACTATATATGCAGGTATGGAAGACATTGATATTTTTTTTAACTTCTGGAAAACTCAGTTTATGCAGTGGCCAAAGCTGCCACATAACATCAGGACCTATACATCCTGGGCAAGTGTGGGATTAAATACAGGAAGGAGGAAAAGATGCCGCAATTTGGCAGTAGATGGTGGAGGAAGAAGGGGACAGTGATATAGAACAACTTTGCATGTATGCCCTGAGTTTCCCAACCTCAGAGTTGGCTTTTTTTTCCCAAGCAGATCTTTATCTGTGTCTTTTCTGCTTGACCCGTAAACCAGGCACTGGAAGGTTCAAGGCATGGCTTCCAACTGGGAGGCTCTGAGCAAATCTTGTCCTCTTCCTTGTGCATCACTTTATCTCACGTTAGTTAAGACAATTTTATTGGGTTTCTCTCCTCTTTCTACTGATTAGATAATGGGATCCCTAAAACTGTTCTTGCTTCTGACCTTCCCAGACTGAGTTTGGAGCAAACTTTCCAGTCCTGTAGAACCACAGCCGAAGTTTGGGTGGGTAAGAAGGGAGACTGCATCAGTGAGCTACTGGACTTCCTCTAAGCAGCACCAAGGGCTCCACTCAGGCCACTCTAGCCTGTGTCATGCTAAATAACAACTGCCCAAAGTTTCTCTTCTCAGCCCTTCTTATGATAGAGAATCCTTTATCACCTCTCCCCCTGTAAAGGCCTCCCCAAGGATGTCTAGGAGACCTTGTAGGACCACATCATATGTACTCACATTGAGTCTTCTTTTTCATCTTTGACTCCCTTCAGTCAATGTCCAATAACCTTGAGGTTGCTTTCAGGAACTTACATTGCCCATGCTGACAATGTCCCTCATAAGGATGCTGATGGTTATGCCAGGGCTGCTGTCTCCAGGCACACCCAGCAACTGCCAGATATTAAACAAATAAGCCCACTCCTAGTGCTCTGAGCTTCATCAAGCCTCTTGGAGAAACACTCCTTTCCGTTTCTGGTCCTAATCCTCCCAGTCCTCCGTAAGGGCACAAAGCCCAGTGTCAGTGTAGGATGTAGATAACCCACCATCCCCTCTGGTATTGTCTCCTCCCCTGTCTTCCACTCAGAAACTATGATAAACTCCTCCCTTCCTCATCCATAGACAAAAGTGTCTCATGGAGGTCAATTCATGCAAATGAAGCCTTGGGGAGTTGAGGGGACCTGACACCACCAAGTCTCAATGTCCATACATAGGAGCACTGGGGGGACGACCTCTGGTGGCAGGGTGTGGGCAGCCTCGTCTTTCCCTCTGGAGTCTGAAACATTTGCTCATGCCTTACAAAGGGAATTTTTGCCAATATGTCTGGGTCATGTTCTGTCTTATTTAGCAAGGCAGGTAGTGATAGTATTTACAGGATGTCCACATTGGGGTGAACCCACTCTCAACTCTATCTTCCTTTTTCAATGAGTTCCAAAATCTCTCTGCCTTGGCTTCCCCTGCATACCACCACCACCACTGGCTATCAACTTTCTTGGAGAAATAGTTCTTGCAGTTTATCAGCTATCAGCTGTTGGTAGCCTTCCCAGAGGTACTTGCATCTCAAAAGGACACATTGGAAGCCTGCTTCACCTCCAAATTACAAAAGAATGAATCTCTAATGGTGGAAGGTCAAGCATCAGTGCCAGGCTGGTGGGAGCAAGATTTGGAGGTGGAAGTTCACCCTGCAGTCTTTAAAATCATGTTACACTGGTATTTCATTCTGCTTACTGCTAAGTTGTGCCCTGACCTACAGGCTGCAGAGAAAGCATGGAGTTCTAAGGGCAGGAAACACTGAACTGAAATCAGGAGATGCAAATCCTAGTCCCAGCTCTGCCATGAGTTGCTAAAGACCCTGGACGGGGCGGGGGTGGGGGGGGCGAGTGTCAAGACAGAGACCCCTGAGAAATGGGGGTGACTATGGTCAGCCCTTGTCCTACAGTCCTTTGTATTTCATTTCCTCTGTAATGTGAAGAGATTGAACAAGCTGAATTCATGGGTTACTTTCAACTCTTTCATTCTATTGTTGTGAACCCTGTGGTTGGCATTCAGAACTATTACCTTCAACTCTCGGAACAAACTAGGAGGAGGAGCAAAATGTATTGGGGAAGCTTGTGCTCTGAGGGCTTAGGTACCCAACCCTACCTATCTTCAAAGTTGTTTTACTCTAAAAAAAAAAAAAAAAAAAAAAAAAAAAAAAAAAAAAAAGCTTTAAATACTACCACCTCCTCCTCCTCTTGAGAAGCTCAGATGCTCGTGATGTGCTAGTAGAAATCGGTCTTAAAATATTGCATTCAAGCCAGATTTGCAGAGAAGTCTCTCTAGCTGGGAACTTATGGAGAAATATCCTGGCCATGGTTCTTCCATTATTCTTGCACATGGAAGGAGCGTGCTGGTGAAATGCATCTGTGGACTAGTACTTCCCAGTAACGATTTGCAAGGCAGCCATAGACAATTGTTCTTCTACCACTTTCCCCTTTATACTTCCTACCCTCTCTCTGCCGTAGTTCCCCCTAGTTCTTCTCAGATGCTTTTAAATGGGTATATAGTGCCTGAAGCATGACTGAGAAAAATCTAAGGGTTGAATCTGACACTAATGTGTACCATCTAAAAGCTCTGTACAGCAGGTTCAAGAACCAAGAGGCCTTTTTATTCCTGGGTAAAAAGGACATCAGGCCATGTGCATTCAATGCTCTTTGGAGGGTGGGGAGAATTCTCAGACTATTCTTTCTCCAAGGTCAGAGGATCTGCAGGGGAGCAACTTCACCTTCCTTGGTCAAGAGCAAGTAAAATTCAGGAAAGCCTTCCCAAGAGATGCTACAGTGGCTGCCTCTTGTGTTTTTTTGTTTGTTTGTTTTTTAATGGAGAGAACACTAATATGAGGAAATAGAATCAGGGGGTAGGACACATAGCTTCAAGGGTCCTCTACTTGCCTGGCCAGTGTGGCTCAATGGTTGAGCATTGATCCATGAACCAGGAGGTCACGGTTTAATTCCCAGTCAGGGCACATGCCTGGGTTGTAGGCTCAATCCTCACTAGGGGGTGGGCAGGAGGCAGCCGATCAATGATCGTCTCTTATCACTGATGTTTCTATCTCTCCCTCATCTCCCTTCCTCTCTGAAATAAATTTTTAAAAAAATGTATTTTTAAAAGGGTCCCTTACTAGATTGCACAGTCTATGAAATTACAATGAAAGGCCTAAAAATATTAGCCAAGGTGCTGGAGATTTTCTGAAGACAGTCCATTCTGCTTGGTTGATTTCCAGCCTCTTTCCGATTTAGAGAGCTGGGGAGAACCATGTGATGAAGGTCCATCTAGGTGAAGGGAAGACCAAGAAGGGCTCTGCTCCACACAGTGCTAGGTCCCACCTCCACAGGAGAAGCTACCAGGGAACACAAACTTGGGCTGGGAATATTAGCCCCTCATGGTTTTCTCAAACATGATTATGCAAAGAATAGAAATTGAGGGAGGTGGGGGGAATTACTTTAATAATATATGGATTTTTAAAGAGCTTCCAAATCCTATCCTGACAAAAGATCCATACCACTTCCCAGCCAGAACCTGTTGTACTCCAGCTCGAACTCTGACCCCCACCAGGAGGTTTCCTAAAGCAGCACTTGGTGGATTCCCCAGACTTTTGGTACCTATAGCCTCCTATGACATTTTTGTTTCCTTCCTTCCCAAGCAGTCAGGGTCTCTTCCTAACCAGTCTTTTTCCTGTCCCAAAGTGCCAGGCCACCGGGCAGAATTCCCAAAGGCCAAGCCATGTCTCCCTCTGCTCAGCTGGGCATATGACTGATGTTCTGATCCATCTAGGCCTGTCATTGTACTGCTTCCAATCAGAAGTCAAGAGGTATGATTACTGTAATCCAGAGCATCAGTCTCAGGAGTCAGACAATTTTTCCAGCCTCATCCCCTCTGAGCACTCATGGGATGGATTTGAGAATTAAGAGATTGCAAACATTTACTAGGGTGGTAGAAACCCCAGCCAGATAACCAAAACTCTTTAGGCTCCAGAGACAAAGGTGTTGGATGAGGGGTGAGAGAAGATTATCAACATGCCATGCACATTCCACATTTTAATACAGCGAACCCACAGGGCAGCACAAGATGAAAATATCTTCTATATGGGCAATGCTTCAGTCTAGCTAATCATCTTGGGGAGATGAATGATAAGTTCACTCCTTTTCAACCAAGAGCAAACTAATTCAGACTGCCTTGTCCCACTTTTGACAGAACTGTGTGCAGTTAGCAAAAAATAGGTTCTTCACTCCCATTTTTTTCATTTTGCTTTTTTATGACCTCTAGTAATTTTTTAAAGTGAAGCAGTGGATGGTAAACTCTTGGAATCCAGAATGTCCAAAATTACTTTTTTACCTTCACACTTGAGTGACAGTTTAACTGGGCATACAATTCCAGGTTCAATATCTTCCCCAATCCCACAGTTTTGTGAAGACAGTTCCACTGCCTTTTTGTATCTAATATTGCTGTGAGAGATCTGTTGTCACTCTCTTCTTTTCTAGATCATCTTTTTTCTTTTTCCCTTCTCTCTAGAAATTTTTCTTTCCTTTTCTTTCTTTTCTCTTAAGCAGTTTTATTTTATTATTGTGATGTATCTAGTTGTAGGTCTTTTTCATCCTATTTCACACTTGGTTATCTTTATCTTGGGATTTTTGTCTTATGCTGTTTCTTGTCTATCTTCTTGCAAATTTTCTGGTGTTCTTTTTTTTTTTTTTTTCATTTTCTTCTCTTCATTTCATCCATTCTATCCTTCTGAAACTTAGTGTAGACAGATGCTGGAATATCTGAATATGTTCTCCAGTCTCAACTTTTCTTTCCATATTTCCATCACATGATCCTTTTAGATCATATACTTAAAATATTTCTTCAGTTTCATCTTCTAGTTCACTAATTTGTTCTTCAATTATGTCCACTCTGTAGGTCCAGAGTGGTTGGTTTTAATATTTGGGGAGGGGAGGGGGCAGAAGAGAACATTTTAAGTTTCTAAGATCTCTGGCTGATTTTTTACAAATCTGAAGCCTGTACTTATTGCAAAAGCTCCAGAAAAATCCTGTTCTTTTTACACTATTAAAATTTCCTTGGGTGTGAACTTTTGTTTGCTGTAATCAGTACCTCTTTTCACAGTATTGGTTTTCCACACATTTTTGGTGAATTCTGGATACATATTTATTTTTGTACCATAAAGTCTATGTTAATCTGGTCAACAGAGGGAAAGAGTGGGTGTACTGTGTGGCAGCTTTTACTTTGGCCTATCCAATGTAAGTGAGGGAAGGTGCCTGCTGTTGGTAGAGTGTTACAATAGGGAGTATAGAAATGGACATCTTTATTCTGAGTTCTCATGGCACTGCTCTGTCTCTCTAACCAAGCATCCAACCAATATCTATTGCCTACTGCCTGCCCTAAGGAGGTCAAATGTAGAGATGTGGAGGGATTCATCTGTCTGACTGATCTTCTTAGTAACCCCAAATGCTTACCCTGTCATGTACTCCAGGCTTTCTTCTGCAGCATGTCTGCCACTTCCAGGTCAGAAACTTTTTTTTAGCAATCTTTCTATAGGGACATCTGAAACTTGGTTTTCTTCATCAATTTGATCTTGACTGTTTTCTATCTTTTACTGTTTTTCCAGTTTCTGATGTACCAAAAACAACCTTTTTTGTTTGCTAGCATCACTTACATATATTCTTTCATTTCTGGGAATTTGATTGGAAGGGTGAGAATGCTAATTTTGCTTAATCCCTCAACTTGAACAAAAAGACATGATAGGCTTCTCAATAAAGAGCTGCTGGTTGAGTGAAGGGATTCTAATGTCTTGCTGTACATTTTATTTTAAAAATGTTTACATTAGAAAAATAATTGTTAATTCATTGACATAGTAACTGATCTCAACATGTCCCACCCCCCTGCCATTTTAAGTGGATGCAGAACTTGGGACCAGATGGTAAGATCTCTGGCCCCAATTGTATGGCCTTCCTTGTCTTCCCCTAATTTCCAAGGATTGGTAAATTGAAAAAGATTCTAATGTTTTTCATTAATAACAGATATCTACACGAGCTAATGCCTGATGGTTTCTCCTGATTTCATAATGCAACTTTGTAACCTTTCTGAAGTATTAGGAAATTTGGACTCAAGAGAAGGGGATAGTTCTCTGATAACACAGAAGGATAGGAAACCAGTGTTTTCCTACTCTGTCTTTGAAGTACACATAAAAGTTTAGTGGCACTCTCTCATTTTATGTCATCAGAGTACAAGTTTCTGTCCTGCAATTCACACTCATAATCTGGGAAGCAATTGCAGCCATCAAACACATTATGGCTTCCTACAGAATATAGAAGGGTCCCAGCCAAGATTCTGTAGAACAAATCTCTGCCTGGGCTGGCAGGGTGGATGATGGGACATCACACATAACCTCAAGAAGAGTTATGTAAATAGATCATGAAGACGCTGATACCCCTGAAGAATTTATCAATAATGTAGCCACTTCCCCTCAACTCACCAAGCCCCGGTACTGTCCTCAAGGTCCTGCTAACTTTCATCTCCATGAAACCTTTCCTGGGGCCTTCCAGCCATTGGGAATGTTGTTCCATAAACTCTTACAGCATTATACATGGTGTCACTCACTTTGACACCACACCTTATAGAGTTTTGTCCTACTTTAGACAAAAGTTACATCCAACAACTGTGATTATGCAAAATACAGCTTACGGGAAGGAAAACACTCTCAGAAAAGGAGAATAGTCATCAATTGTCCATATAATACTCCAACCACCAAACTGGTTTATTACCCTTAAGTTGAATACAAAGTTAAGCTTGCTCATTAAAAACAATTCTCTTGTCCCTCCAGTTGCCCTTCAATTTGTTATGGTTATAGCCAAGTAGGCTACAGTGGCAGCAAGAACAGCTAGAACTTGGCATGATGAGAAATGGTTTGGAAGAAAGAAGCACCAACCACTAGAAAAGGTTGGGGGATATTCAAGGAAAGGTCAAGTTAGGACCAAACCATTCAAAAAACTGTGCTCTGTGAATTCTGTTTCCTAAGGCAGAAGAGGATATCCTTTCAAAGATCTCCATCAAAAGTATTCACAAAATATTTTAGAACTTAACAGGCCATAAGAATATCCACTGAAGGGAAATCTAGGCACATGGGGCACCCCATGTTCAAACCAAGATGAATAAAAAAACTCAAGCCACCTCCTACTTTTTTGTTGCACAGGTGCTTAGCTATCTATGTTCAGGCCAGACATCTCAATTCTCAATTGTAAGCTCCGAGAGTTCTTATTATTTTGTCTTGTTTTTCCCCATTAAAGTTAGCCCAGTACTGAGCACATACAAGTTGAATGAATGAATAAATGAATGAATGAATGAATGAATGAACACATCTTACTTCTGATGCCTTTCTCTAACTTCTGTTTGTATGTTTACTGCATTCTGGAGAAAGATTAGAAAGCAGATTTTTTTAATAGCTAGGAAGCCTTATAAATAGGCACTGCAGCCCCACAGTTCTCATTAACACCCATTCTTTAGCCTCGTCATCATTTCTGTAAGAAAATTAGTTCTCACCTATAGTCAACCACACTCCAGGCTAACCCTACAAAAGTAAGTTCCTGGGGTGGGGGAGGGGGTGAGGGGAAAGTGATACAGGATGCTGCTTCTCTTAAAAGTGCTGCCTGATTTCTCAAAGACCAGGGCCTGGTGGGCCCAATTCCTGAGGGGCCCTCCTCCCTCCACCACTCACCAAATGAACAGACTTGAAGCCCAGTGCCTATTTAGCTCACAATCCTGACTGCATGCTTAAATGCTCATGTTCAGAATGGGCAAACAGCTGCAGACCACTTGAGAGACAGAAAGGAGAGAGCTTCAGGGAAGGCGTCTTGCCCTGACTATTCTGATCAGTCCAGCCAGGAAGGACTCTGCCTGAGAAGGCTTTTGTGCAGGAACTCAACCAGTGTGCCCCATTTCATGGCTTCCTTGCATAGCATTCACAAAACTCTTGCCCCAAGATAGATGGGAGAGGAAGAGAGAGGACACAGGTACTGAGGAGACAGGGATGAGGCTCTTGTTTACATTCATCAAGCCTTGTGGACTTTCCATATAAATGCAAACCAACTTTCAGGCACTTCTCTGGTTCACTGTTCATATACCTGCCAATAGTACAACCTAATTCAAGCAGAGAATCAGACCTGAAAGAAATGGTCTATCTGAGACCAGCTAGCTTAGTCCCCCATCCACCCAACAGGCTCATCTTTCTGTCACTCTACATAGATGACAGGAAGATCTTTGAAGACAGGTACAGCTTCAGCCTCCCTCATTCCCAAACACCCTGACTCCTAGCAAGAAGTGCTGATGTGTGTTTAACCTAAATCACCCCCGCTTATAACTGAAACCCTCTTCAAATCGCTTGGCTCCCAATAGGGCAGAAAATGTTGCGGTCTCTGCACTGGAAACTCAGTGTTGGGAGGGATGATAAAGGAATTTTTATTAAAGTCAGTCTTAGGACCAGTTACCCAAATGAGATCTTCCCTCTATAAAGATGCCTGGATTCTTAGTAGACAAATTACATGACTCCTAAATCTCTGCTGAGCATCCAGCCTAACCCCATTTCTTAGCAAATTATCAGAAATTCAACTTTAAAAGCTCTGACATGGAAAATGATGTCTAAAAAGAGAACTTGAGGCCAAAATTAATCACACTTCAGCCCCTTACTATATTGCCACATATGTGGAAGAGAGTGAGCATAACAAACAAGAGTGTTCTGGGGTGCCAGGCTCCAGGAAGGTGAGCACAGTAGCAGCCAGTGCCTTGCCCTCCCTGGGAATCAGCAGTCCAGAGCCCAGCTGCTGGTCTTCCTAGTGTGGTCAGAGGAAAGAATCCCTGCGTAGGCTCTTGCAGGACAACAAATGGGGGTGGGGTGTGCAGATTGCTTGCAGTTTATCTCCCATTCTGTTAGAGATCAAAAGCAACGAATACCCTATTCTGTCTGACAAAGCAGGAGATGGCAGTATTCTGTAGGTCAGAGGGCTGGCAATCCAGCTCAACTCCAGTTGTCAAGCAGAAGAAACCCCCAGGGATTCCTTTAAAAACAAGAAGGTTCACCTTTGAGCGCATGGAAAATTCAGAGACACTCTGACCTGCCTAAAAACTGACTTTAAAACACAAGCTAAAACCAATTTGGTGGTTAAGCTCAGTCCTTGCCTGACAGTCCCCTGAGACAAATGTCCAAAATTCTCCCAGACAACCAGAATAAAAAAAAACCATGCATTTCCTCCAGGACTTTGCTCTGTACCTCCCCTCACAAATTCCCTCTATCCCAGGACCCCAGTGCTACCTCTCATTGACCACCACTGTCCCAGTACCTCAGAGACAGCCCAGGACCCTCCAGGGCCACTAGGATTGATTTACACAAAGTAAGATGAGGACCCAGTCTTCTTGCATTGAATTTTCCTTCTGTCAGGGAAGGCAGGGGATCGTCCATATGTACATGCTAATTCCAGAGGGCACCACTCTGCCAGGGACCCGACCCTCAGGGAGTTTTTGATCTGATAGGCTGACAGCCCCTACTTCCCAGAGAAACAGAAAAATAGATAAAAGTATAAACAAATAAATAATGAGAGGAAGAATTTGATTATCACCTCGATAGAATTCCCTGTTTAAATTTGTTCATTCAGCAAATGTTTATCGGCAGCCTGGCATGCCTGAGGTCCTGGGCTAGGTCCCAGGGATAAAGACAAGACATGACCCCTACCCTTGAGGAGATGCCTTGAACGGGGAAGAGCACTTGAGAGAAGAGGTAACTACAACACGGCAAGATGAAGTGAAGGCCTTGATGGGAGTGTGAAAAGACTGCTCTGAAAACATTTAGAAGCAGCAATTGGTCTCAGAGTACTCAGGAGAAACTTCCAACAGATACTTCCTAAGAATTCTCAGAAGTTATGAGGAATTAGTCAAACAGAGGAGAAAGGTACAGGGATAGGTGCAGGGGTGGGCACAGGGGTGAACTCGGGCCTGCAGGAGGTGTGAACAGAATGGAGACAAGGAACTGTGGCATCTTCTGGAGAGGATGGCAGCTCAGGTGTGCTGGAGCAGAGGGCATGTATCAGGTGAAAGCTGACAGGCAAGAGGCAGTGGGGGGTGAGCTGGGAGAGGAGACAGTGGGTCCCATTTGCTACGTGCCTATAATGAGCAAGGTGCTTTGCTAGGGATAAAAAGACAAATACAAAAACAAAGACATGTATACATTACTTCATTTTATCCTCACAGCACCCTGTAGAAGAAGTAAGCATATTACCCTCATTCCATACAGAAGAATGCAGGCTCACATAGGTTGAGTACTTATTCTAAGTTGCACAGCAAAAATGCTGATTTGAACACAAGTCTATCCAAGTCCCACTCGTCATGTTCATAAGGGCCATGGGATGTGAAAAGCTTTGGACACCCCGTGTTAAGGAACTTGAACTTTATTTGAAAACATCAGGGAAGTCCTCAAGAATTTTAGGCAGGAGGATAGCCTGAGCAGATTTTCATTTAGGGAAGTTCATCCTGGTGGGTGTGTGGAGAATGGGTGGGAAAGGTCCGCAGACAAGGCCAAGAGAATAAGCGGGCGGCTGCTGCATACGTCCCAGCATAAGATCATGGGGTCTGGTGGACAGTTGTGGCAGAGGAAATGAAGAGAAGGATGACTAACTCCACAGATAGGAAGAAGGTAGAATCAGCGGAACTCAATGACAGATAGGGTCGGGATATAAAGGAGAATGAACCACCAAAGATAAGTAGGAGGAGCAGAGGAAGCACCCAGTTGGACTGAGTCAGAGTTGGTTCTCATGTAATGGTTTATTAGCCAGTTGAGTGGTTGGAGACAGTATTTACCAAGATAGAGAATCAAGAATAAAGAGCAGATTGGGAGGTGAGGGAAGGAATTAAGTTTTGGGGTAAGCAAGAGGAGGTGCCCAGCTGAGATATGGCTATGCAGATCTGGTCCCCAGAAAAGACCCCTGGCTGGGCTTCCATTCCAGGGGCAGCATTTGAACCTTGAAGAGAATCAGCTCTCCCGAGGAGAGCATGATGGTTGGGCATTGCAGAAAGTAGGCTTGAAACTCTGGAAAACCCTAATCATTCAGTAGGGTGAACAGAGGAAGAGGATCTCAGGAAGGAGACTGAAAAAGTCCAGTTAGAGAGACAGAAGGAAAACCAAGAGACAGCACTGTCAGGGAAGTTAAGGCATCTCAGGAGAGAAGAGTCAAGGGCATCCCACTGAGGATCTTTCCAAGTATGGGATGCCTGAGAACTAGTCCATTTTGGCTTTATGATCCTGAGGTCAGCAGTGATTTCAGCCAAAGAGGATGCACAGAATGTTCATGGAAGGGCAGTCTGTGAAAGCCAGATTGTGGGAGGTCGAGACATGAATGGGAGGAGATGCTAGAGACAATAAATGATGGCAATGCTTTCAAGAACATTGTAAAGAGAAGCAGTGACAAGGCCATGATTTCATAGGGACCTAAGTTTGCTGCAACTTTTATTGAAAGAGTGAAAGAGCCAGGAGCATGTCTCAATGCTTATGGTAAAAAATAAATAAAAATAAAAAAATTTGCTGGTGCTAAGGCAAAGATTTAGGCAATGAGAAAAGGACCATACGTAGAATACGCTCCCTCAGGAATGGGGAGGGACTGTGGGGAAGTATTAGCTTTCCTCAAAAGGAAGAGCCCTTACTTTGTTATGGGAGGGGCGCTGCCAGGAAGAGTAGGCAGGAGAAAACAGCGCATGAGAAAGTTCCCCTCATGTACTGAACTTTACTTTCACCTTGAAGTAGAAGGTGAGGTTGCTGGGAGATGGGGTTGCAGACAGCCCAGTTGATAGGAAAGAGTGCTTAAGGAGACAGGTGAGGGTTTGCCATCGTTATTGTGGGAGCAGGACATGAGGCTGGTCAGGGACCAGAGATGGACTGTGGGGCAGCACCAAGGACAAAGCACTGGTTGGAAATCCTGTGCTGGCCTAAAACCATGAGGTTGTGTGAACTTCAGCAACTCTCAAGACACACCAAGCAGAAGCAGAGAATGTGTCCAGCCAGAATGAGTCAAGATTGACTCTTCTGATGGCTGAAATGGGCAGACAATGGGACAAAGGTACTGCAGGAGAAGTTGACAGGACCAGTCATAGAGAAGCTAGTGACGACAAGAGGGCACTCATTGGGAGTCTTGGAAGGAGTCTTGTAAGGACAAGGTTTTGGGATGGAAGAGACACGAGCATACCAGCTATAAGAGGAGCGGTACTAGGTAGTGAAGAGAAAAAGGGTGATTTGGCTGGAGTGATGGGGATTCTTAATTATGGCAGCATCATCTCCACCAGCCCATACACAACCGTCACATTCAGCAAGGTGTCATCACTAGAGCCTCTCTGGGAACCTAGTGCCTTCTCTGCCTAGAACCTCTCTTTCACTCCTCCCCTCTGCACTGTATCACAGATTCTGACCATAAAAGCCTGCTTGGCAACAGATGGCACACCTTGGACTCCAGAGCTGCATCGTTAAGGTGTGTGAGGCACACACATGAGGGAGACGTTCCCAGCCTCTAGTCAGAGGTCACCCACCAACATCATGAGTCCTCCCCCTCCCATCTTGGGGCTTCCTGTTCTTAGATCTGGCTGGCTTTTGGCTTTTGGCCTTTGCCTCTAAACTGACTTACATACATTTGGTCTCTGGATCTAAGCCTTCGTTTACCCTGTGTAGATTTTGGCACTGCTGGTTGCGTGACCCTTGACTGGATCCTGGTCTTCCCCAGCTCTTTCCCAAGGCCCTGCTTCCAGGATACGGTGTGCCTGCCAGGCTTGTTACTTATCCCTGGTTAGAACTGGTACTTTAGACCCCGCATGGCAGCCTCACTAACTGATGCAGGTGAAGGTGAGACAAACAGCTGGGGTATGGGCCTTGCCCTTCATGTCTCCTTTTTATAATCACAGTCAAGCAGGTATTTCCCAATGGGCCTGTGCATCCATGCCGCTTATGGTGAATGAGCTACTTCTATTCCACAGTCCCCTTGAACCAGCCCAATAATTACATCTCTCAAAATTTGAGCACTCTGTGTCAAACCCTGTGCTAGGAGATAAATGGTCACTTAAACTTCCCAAAGAACTTTGAAGTGGACTTTATCCTCACCTTAAAGAAAGGGAGGCTCAGGGAAGTTAAATAACTTGTCCAAGATGTCACACAGCTTGCAAGTGGCAGAACCAGGATTCAAAGTTAGGCCTTTCTTCTACCAAAGCACCTTGACCTTCTTCTAGCTTTCCTTGAAGGGCTAATGGAAAATACATTCATATATTTATTTATAAACATTTCAGCATTTACTAAGCTTGGAATGCTACTTCAAAATTTAGAAATGTTAAATTTAGCATAAAAGGGAAACAGTTCGAGTGAGCTGAGGTGTCAGGTACAGTGGAATCCATGATGACAGCAATCTGCAGGTCATCTCCTGTGGCCAGAAAAAGCTCCTTTCCAGCCATCATTTCTTGTTCTTACTTACAGAACCAATAAAAGGAAGAGAGAGAGGAGGAATGAGGCAGTACCTTCCAAGCTTACCACTCTCTGCAACCTGACAGGGAGATCTGACTCAAGAAATAATACTAAGGGCATTGGAGTGTCTTCTATGCACACTGTAGAAGCCTTTGGAATCTTTTCAGAGGACCTTCCCCTCCACCACCACCACCCTCTCCTTGCCCCGCCCCCACCCCCCCCACCCCCACCCCAGTGCTTCATAGTTTGTATTGCTGGCTTAAAAGTTCAAATAGGCCAAGCCTTAAGGAAATGTGCTGTTCCCTCATTCAACACTCCCCCTGCCCTACACACACACACCTTACTACCAACACAAACAGACCCCTTCCACATAGGAAAAAAGGCTGTCATTTATTATCCTGTTATCCCAGCTATAGCTGAATGGGTCAGGGATGGGCATTGGACTTAAGTACAGCCCACTGATTGACCAGCCAGTGGCCCATGAGGTGGTCTAGCATGAAAGTGGCTAACATGGGCCATGGTGACAATTCTCCCATGAAGTTTGAATGTGAGATTAAAGGAAGCTGGCAGTGTGACCAAAAGCTAAAAGACACAAAGAGAGAAGCTACAAGTAACAAGAAGCCATGAGTAAGCAGAAACCACATGTTGGCAGAGAGCAGCAGAATTAGTAGAGGCAGCGACAAAGGAGTGGAGAGCCAAGTGGTATGATTGAGGAGTCTCGTCCTGCTGCAGAGCAGAGATGGCCAGCCCCCTGGAGCTGCTGCAGAACCAGAATCCTGTTCCAAGCTCCTAGAAGCCAATATACATTCAGTGTTCATGAAACCCTGAGGCTTTGTGGCCTCCCAATTTCCAAAAATATCCTTACAATAAGTCATAATTACTAAAGGCAACCCAAGATGGTCTTTGGGCTCTTAAAACCTCTAGGGTTTCACAGATAGAGGATAGAAGAGGGCAGGGGGCATAGGTGAGTCACCATTTTCAGACTCTTTTTGATAATTTTTCACTCCATTATGTTCTTCTCATTCCTTCCAAAAGCACAGCAGAAAGTGGGAGCCCAGGTGGGGCCCTGAGTTGAGGATTTGGCTCTCTATCCAATCTCTAATAGTGCAAACATTTAAATACTCCCCAGTACCTTCATCACTACCACTTGCTTCTCCATGAAGAAACCATCATTCCTTCACTTCCCAACCCCAACTCAGCTTAGTTCTAGTCTCCCAGAGCTCAAGACATGGGTCACCATCCCTTCATTTTCAAACCCTGGACTTCACCAAATATGGCCCCAGTGGAAAGCCACTACACAAATGCAGAGGCCTTCCCTTTATATCTGTTTCAGTAGAAGGTTTGAACTCATGTCTTTAAAAAACTCCTGTTTATTTTAAAAAGCAGGCCCTGTGTCCCAAAGCTTGTGGCAAGTCGGAACCTAGGGTCCCTTGAGTATGGAAATGAAGGAGCTTATCCCAAATCACCAGGTTGATGTTCCACTGAAAGTGGGCTTCGGTTCTCCTCTCCTTTTAAGCCAGCCTTGGGCACAGGTGTCCACCAGAGGCAGTGATTCACAACCATGCATAGTTCCTGCATGCTGAGATAGCATTCTAGATGGGTGCTCACTTCACACCTGCCCCTTAGCTCCACCTAGAAGACACATGGGCACATCCATTCCAGCAATGGTTTCGCAGCCATAACGTGGAGGTGAGGCACACACAATCTCTCACTTACTGATGAAAACAAAATGGCAAAAAGCCCAGTGAAAGGGGGCAGATTGAGTCAGGCCTCCCCTGAGCTGCTCCGAAACACAAACCGTCTCCCATGCATCCCCTTTCCTTCCACTGTAGGCTTAATGCTGTTCTTAGCCCTCTGAGCAAAAGGCACTGGGAGTGTTTTGCAGAAATAGCCAGTTAGTACAACTGGTGCAGTCACCATGAGATCCCAGATACCCAGGAGACTGGGGGATTTGAAATCCTCTAATCAGCCTCTCCCTGGGGCTACTGAGGTCTATGGGATGTTTGCCTTTCCACGGAGACTGCAGCATCTCATTCTATGGCTTCTCTTGAAAGGAGCCATCCCACATGTGTCATCTTTCTAGCCAACTAAAATTTGACACCAGAGGTTTTACTATTTCTTTAAAAAGTTGCAATTTTGATAGATTTTTTTATTTTTATTTTTTACAAATCTGTTACCTATGACCCACTCCTCTGCCTTCTTAAACTAAGCACTTTGAAAATAAAGTGACCTTTTCATGATGACTCACTTGGGGTTGTTAGTTTGAATACCCATTGCTGTGTTGAGGTAAAACCTCCAGAGTGCAGGGACCATGTCTTAGGGGTCTGTGCCCCTCGGCACCTAGGGCAGCATGTGGCAGGAGGGACACCGAGCGCGTGCGTGGGCTGCACTGGCGAAAACCCACAGGTTGCAGAAGAGAAGCAGGCAGAGCTTGCAGCTCGAGATAGCGCAAAGCTCTCCTCAGCACCAGAAGCCTCTCTTGCTATCAGGTTATCAGGTTTTCTTTTAACATTTTTTTATTAACATATAGTTCACATATCATAAAATTTACCCTTTTAAGGTGTTTTTATTATTATATTCACAAAGTTGTGCAACCATCACCACTATCTAACGCTAAACATTTCCACCACCCCTTTAAAAGAAAGCCCATACCCATTAATTGTCACTCCCCATCCACCTCCCACCCCCAGCCCCTGGCAACCACTAATCTACCTTCTGTCTCTCTGGACTTGCCTATTCTGAATATTTTTAGAAATGGAATCGAACACTCTGTGGTCCTTGTTATCGGGACCACAGAGTGTTTCATTTAACCCAAAGGCTTCAAGGTCCATCTGTGTATCAGGACGCATTGCTACTCTTCCTGCTCCTGCTTCTGTGTCCTTTCACCTCCTCCACTGCATTTTAATCTTCTGTGAGCATGATAACAAAATGTATTAGAAATGTGTGCAAAAGGGAGTAGATGGAGCTTGTGTAAAACCGAGTTCTTGTAAAGTGTGGGGCATTTGGGAACTTTTATTTCAGGTGCTCAGAAGTGTTGCCTGCTTGCTTCCAATTTCTTGGCTGTTTTCTCAATGGCCAAGGTTTCTGGATGCAAATAGGTTTCAGATAAGAAAAACATCAATATAAGAATTGTTCACTTCATTTCCATTTTGCTGTGTATTTTTACAAATGCTTGTGTAACTATTCTCTATTTTGAGCCCCTCAGCAGTACAGAAGAATTGGTAAATATAAGAAAGAGAAGAGCAGCCCCTGACATTCAAAAACTGGCATAATGCTCAAAACCGGGCCTCAACTGTCACATAGCATAAAAGGGAAAGAGTTCGGATGAGCTGAGGTGTCAGGTAAACAGGTACAGTGGAACTCATGATGACAGCAATCTGCAGGTCACCTCCTATGGCCAGAAAGAGCTCCCTTCCAGCCATAATTTCTTGTTCTGGCTTGGGCACTAGGTCATGGCATTCTGTTGGACATAATCTCACAAACACCAACATTGGAAAAGTCTCTCTGTGGCCCCACAAGGGAGACAAAAAGCAAGCCCATTTCATAATCAGATAAAAATAAGACCACTGTGCAAATCACAAAAACATCAAGCATCTCCCCATCCTAGCTAATGCAAGTGACTGTTGCTTCTTTACTAACCACACCTTGAGCCCAATTCCATTCTTCCCACCTTCTAAATCAGAATGATTAAGTTGCACAATCATAGACTTACACCTGCTTACTGATAATACTGAACACAGAGGAAATCCTTGCCTTCCTAAACCCTCCCAAAAGTCACCACACACAAGTTCAAATCCCTTAAGTTCTTTCTAACACTGTCGTTACTGGTATGTGTTCTCCCTTCTTGCAATAAATTCACAAACCCAACTTTGTTCGACTATGGATATGTTATTTTTGGTTTTTACCTAGAGAATATTGGCAGAAATGAAGGTTCCAATGAGAGTCAGCAGAAACCCTCTTTTCCTTGAACCAAGAGACCTCACCTCCAATATGAAACCTTTTGAATCATTACCTGTTTGGGACACCCTGTAGCCCATTGCTAGGAGGTAAGCTCAGGATGAATTTTCCAATATTTCCTTTTGGCCCTTTGGCTTTGCACTTATTTTGTTTTCCTAGGAATGATGTGTTAATGGACTTCATGATTATCTGTTTAGACATGGATTTCTCCTTAGTAATTGTTGTCTAGCCTTCTAATATCTGGTCTTATGTCTGTCTAATGTCTTAAGCATGGTCCTCAGGTGGAAAAGTTGACAGGAACAGCACACACACAGGCCCAAGAAGTCCATCCTTGAGCTGGCCAATGGGAAGAAGGAATTCAGAATTCAGATCAGCATCCTTTGGGACAAACTTTCACCCACATCATCATTTCAAAACCTCATAACAACTTCTTCCCCAGCCTGGTGTTTGTGTTGTCCCAGGGAACTGCTTTCTTTAAAGTTCTGTCTGCCCGGACTCCGGAGGACTTTTAGCCAGTCCAATTGGTGACAATCAGCCTTTGACTTTTGACAGTGCTCCAGAGACACAACGTCTCCTTATACACTATTCTTGTTCTCTTGGGGTCTTCTTAATCTAAAACCACACTCTCTGGGCCAAACATCTGCTGCTATCATGTTAACTCGTCTCCTTATTTCTCTAACACAATTTAAGAGACAATTTGAAATTGCAATGGCCACTTGGGGGAATTTTGACATGAACTAGATTGCTAAATTTCAGAGGCACTGTACAAAGAGTGAAGAATTCCTCACAAAAAGCTGGTCTTAACTGAGAGAGAGATCATTTCATTTAATGTAAAAGATACAACCCTTCTCCTTTGTTTCCATACTCGGAGGATTAGTAAGTGCTGGCTTTCTATCATACAGCTTGATAAAACTGTCAAGAACCCAAACTATTGTCTAAAACAGTATCTTTCCAGTATATATGTCTAAATCTATTTTTCTCTAACTAACCTTTTTTTTTAACCTCACTTTGCAGAAGGAACATTAACCTTATAGTGATAATTTCATACCTATTGGAAGCCAGCTCCCTCTATTTTTGCTTTTATCCATCTGTTTTCCCATCTCTTAGAAAATTGTAAAGGCAACTGATCAAAAACATCATTCAATTGTTGGGTGTACATTCTAGGAATATCTAGAATCCAGATAAACTCTCAAATATGCCTGAATAGGAAGTTATTCAATTGTGTTTCTGTTTGTGAACACAAAAAGGTGTTTTGGGTTTTTTTTTACTCCATTTCTGGGATAATAATAAAAGGCTTTAGCTCCAAGATAGAGCATCTTGGGCTTGATTCAGAATCTCTAAATTTTATTTTACCAAAACCAGAGAATGTCAGTACAATATTTTGCTTTGATCAAGGCCATAGTTAAAGTTCTCATGATTCAAGCTTTCTAAGTTTTCTATATTGGCTTTATAATATAGGTTATGCTGTTTTCATAAAATGTTTAAAAATAAAATTATATATACACTAGAGGCCTAGTGCATGGATTCATGCACCGGTGGGAACCCTCGGCCTAGCCTGCAGGGATCAGGCTGAAACCAGCTCTCCGACATCCCCCAAGGGGTTCTGGATTGTGAGAGGGCACAGGCCAGGCTGAGGGACCCCACCAGTTCACCAACCGGGCCTCTAGTGTGCATATAAGATCTTTAGCTAATCTCTTCCAGCCCTCCCCCTTCCCCCCTTCCCTCTGAGATTCATCAGTCTGTTCCATGTTTCCATGCCTGTGGTTTCCACGCCTGTGGTTTCCACTCTGGCGTTGAGCGTCTGCCCCCTGGTCAGTATGCATCATAGCTACGGGCCAGTCAGCTGGTCACTTAGGCATATATATATATATATATATACATACATATATATAAAGTTATAGTCAACAAAAAGAGTCATGACAATGTTTGGTTGGGGATGTGCCCAGGGCCTCGAGATTCCACTTCATGAGTATGTCATCTGCTGCTTGTTATTGATGGGTCTCTTTTCTCACTATGAGCTCCCTTCCCTCACTCCTCTTTTGACTCCCTACAGTCTTCTACCACTTAAGAAAAAAACAAAACTCTTGTGTTTTCCTTCAGTCTTAGGTAGTAGCTATAATTTAACTGATTCTTGACAAAATAACCCTTCTTTAATATTTAAGAGGGTAGATTTCCTTCTACAGGTCCCTCTGGTTCTTAAGTTTCCCTGACATGATTCCAAATTTGAGTCTTTAAAAATTGAACCTTGGCCTCACTTCAACAAGATGTTTCTGCTGAGATTATTACAACCATATCAGCAAAACCTAGCCCATTGGGAATGGGGACTAGTATTGGAGCTCCTCTAGCTACAAGAGTTAGTATGCTCTTGCTCTGCAGGAACTATTCGACTCTACTCATAGAATCTGCCCATCTCCAGGTACAACACATTGGCTCACTCCTCTTGTGCTCAAGCACCCCACTAGGGGATTAGTTCTTATGTGGACATCAGGATTATACCCACCTGCCAGCACACTGCCTTACCCTATGTATTACCACCCCTCCACTGGATCAAGTTTCCCTAAAAAGTATACTCAGAAACCTCCAAGAGATGCAAGCATAGAGCACTCCATGCATACTTGGGAAGCCCCACATGGTTCCTACAGTAGGCATTAATGCACTGAGAAAGGTAATCCAGACTTGTCTCTCACCCTAACAGATATCACAAATGGTAGCTACTTCTGCTTTAGAAATCCAGAAGATCAGTTTACCCTTTATTAGCCAGAGTTGGCTAAACATGAATAATCACATAGCCCCGAATTTCTCCTCAGATAATCAAAGAAAATTTTATATTAGAGCAAACACATTTTGCTATCCCTATGTCAATACTACAGGATGAGTGAGGAATGTGTGACTAGGCAAAGAGAAAGCCACTTGGATTCTAGGACATGTTTTCATTGTCTGAGTTTTATAATCTAGGCCCCTTGGCTTTGAGGCCTGTTACAAGAACTAACCATCCTTTCATTTTTAATGATTGCCTGTGTTGCAATTGGTTGATATATTCTCCCCAGGGTCTTTGATGCTACTGTGCAACCATTAAGTCACAGGGGCCAACAATTCATCTCATAACAACAAAAGAACCTGATGAACACTGACCCTTATTCCAACTACACACTACATTCTCTGAACACCGTCCTGATCCTGATCAGCAAAATTCAGCAAGGGACAGGCAACATCTGGGTGTCAAAAGATTAATGTCCTGCAGCTTGATTGACTCTGTTTCCCTTGGCCAAAAAGAAGAGTCTTTGACTGGAGGACACTGACATATTAATTTATCTATTTTTTTCAGACCAAGGCAACAGAGGCTCATAGAGGTTAAGTAACTTGTCCAAGCTCACACTGCTAACCAACAGCAATGCCAGAACTGGAACTCAGGTTGCAGGACCTGGCTTCGGATCTGAACAAAAGTGCATCCTATCGAGTTGCCTCTCTCAGCACCAATGAGAGAGAAGAGAAACTTGGGGATCATCAGAACTGCCAGGCCAGAGCCTCCTGCAGCCTTCTTCAGGTCCACAAACCCACAGAATGTCAGAGCTCAAAGGAACTTTAGACTCTATGCAGTCTAAACTTTCAGTTGACAGATAAGGAGACTCAAGCCCAGAGAAGAAAAGGGACTTGTTCAAGATCACACAGCAAATTAGTGGCAACATTCAGACTTGAACTGAGATCAGCAGCGCTTGGTGCACTGCAGCCTCCCTCCCTCCCCAGTGGCAGTTGTAGTCATCCCTCCTGGTTGCTACAGCAGGTTACTGTGTTCTGCTTTGGGTCCTTCCTTTTAGGAAAAAACATCTGCAGACTGGGTGGTCAGTTTCTCCCTTTCAGTCACGTGAAATTTCTCTCTTGGTATTTTATTAGAAGCTTCCTCAAGATTTTTTAAGTGTATAAGGCTATCTCAGCCACAGAGGTGAATTATGAATCAATTCAACTTTCCTGTGTGCATAGTTCTCCACACTAAATAGAGATGAGAAAGTAGCAAATACGACATTAGCAGGAGGGCAAGCCAAGATTACTATTCTTTTGAACAGGCTCAACTCATCCTTAAATTCACCCATACAATTATCTTTTAAGTTCAGTCTCAAAACTGAAATTCCAGATTTCAGAGTCTATTTATAGTCAGATAATCATGCTATTCCCCTGCTCAAAAACTTTGATTTTTCCCTATGCCTTCAAAATAAAGTCACAAATCCTTTTTATCCAAGGTTACCAGTGACCTGGTTTAAATCTACCTCTAGTGCTCAGGTGTACTCTCTCCTCCTCTTCAGGTGCTCAGGCACCTGCAGCTGATCAGACACAGGAGAAATAGCCGCTTCTATTCCTGAACCGCAAACATGTTACCTCTCTCTTCACAAATCACTTTCAACTCAAATGCACATACTGAGGTAGATGTGTCTTTTTCCCTTAGGGGCAAGCTCTCTATTTTCTTATCCCCAACTATCAGAGAGCCCAGTGCATGACAGGTCTTATTACATATTGAATAAATAAATGAGAACTTGCTTGGAAAAATCACATTTATTCTCCCCCTCCATTTCTGGGTAGAATTGACTACCACTAAAGAGAAAACAGAGAATGTCTTGAGATTTTTCTCAACAGAATATAAACATAATATAAATATAAACATATCAACTGAGATGGCAAGTTGAAGAAAGTGTAACACTGCTTTATTTTTAGGATCGTTTTTCCTTAAAGAAGTACACTAAAGAATAAGAAACACATTACAAAGCTGAGGAAATGCTATTGACTATCTTAATGGTTTGTGTGTACTTTTTAACCAGGGTTCATGGCTTGGGAAACAAAAGAACCTCTTTGCCTGTATAATTTTGTTCCCTTCCTTTATTGCTTTAAATAGGCAAGATGTGGTTTGCATTCCTTTCACCACTAATGTTTGCTTTGTGTTCCTGAACAAAAATAACTTGCCCTCAAAGGTTGTTCTCAAAGGTTGTTAATATTGCGCGCAAAGGTTGTTGAAGATCCCCTTGCCCTTATGCATGCCACTCACTGTAACGAAGGTCTTGAGTGTTGCTAATGGAGGTTGCCTCAGCCCCATATATTCTGTGATAAAGCAATAATAGGTGGTGGGTCTCTTTATGTTAAACACCAAGTAAGAGTGGAACCCTTTAGCCTTACTATGAGAATCCTAAAGCTGGAAGGATTATCTGTGCATACAATTGCTCTAGACAAAAATGTGCACCAGCATCCCGCAAGTGTAAGATCATCCATCACCATCACCACTGGAAGGTAAGGATAACTCTTTACAATTTGCGTATTTTTTTCCTGATTGTTCTCCCTCTTAATCATTAACAGCATCCTGCAAAATAGGTTCCTCCAAATGTCTTCTAGAGCACTCAACTTGGCAGGGCCAAGATTAAAATTTAAATCAATCCAATGCCTTTTCCTCTATGCTGCAGTAAACCTCCGTTGGAGTTTTATGAAAGTCCAACTTCCTGGCAATATGGAGACAAGCAGCTATAACCTTCCTTGATATTCTAACCTAGCTAATACAATCTTCAGCCCAGAGGAAATTTTCCAATAGTCCGCAGCAGATAGGTACACACACGTGCACCCATCAACCATAACCTTATATCTGAAGCCAGAAACTAGAAATTCTCAGGGTAACATTGTTTCAGTCATAAAGTCTCATTTTCAAGGCCAATTATGATTTGTGTTTGTTTCTATCCTCCCAGATGTCTCTGATTTTACCATAACCAAATCCTGAATCCTAGGCCCTTTCTTCTGCTAACTTCACTCTTTCACTCACCACCCTCCAATATATACTGATCCCTAAACTTGTGCAGTGATTCATGCTTTCCATTTGCACTAGCCAGGCCTAACAAATACATTCCTGTGACTTAACTGGCTTCTACCAGTTCAGCCAAAAAGTAGCAGTACTTTTTGATGTTGGTTACAGTCAGGGACTGTTGACCCTCCCCAAGGATTTTAATTTCTTTGCATACCCTCTTCTTGGCTTCTCTCTGACCCTGCCAGCAGCTCTACATAGGCATTCGTATCGTAGCATATAGTGGGACTCTTGATGAGAATAAATGAAAGGCCTCAACTCCCTTCTCTGTGTGAAATTCAGACTGCACATGACAGGACTTCCTGCTCCAAGACAGGAAGGAGGTAATCTCAGAGAAAAGAGGTTCTGCCCAATGAGGTCAGGGCAGAGCTGTTGGAAGCTTCCGTTAATTTCGTTGGGGCAGGCAAGTGGCAATTGGCAGTTAGTTCTGAGGCTGAGCTGAGGACGCTGGGATGGGTGGATTCTTAAATTGCCCTTATATCATGAGCCTAGTTTGTATCCAAGGAAATGAAATAGCAGAGAGAAGGGATATTTGCAAATAATGCCAAACCTTTTGTTAGTCTTTGGCTCCCATTTCCTTCCCAAAAACTTTAGCCCAAGTGCTAAACAGTCCAACTTTTCACCTTTTCCCCATTTCTTCATTGCAGAGGTCCTTGCTGGAAAAAGAAATCACTTTGAAGTGGGAAAGATAATGGGTTATAAAAGTTGCCCAAGCCAATCTACAGAAAGCTTTGTTGGAATTAGCTTATGGATCTCTGAATCTTAGCTAGGTTTGTTGGGTCAGAGACCTTGCTAACTTATTGGCTCAAGAACTGACAGAGAAGGTGTTTTCTAAATGCTTGTTGGCTGGATAAGCAAACAGCTAAATGAAATTTTGTCTGAGCCAAAAAAAAAAAAAAAATGCCTTTTCTAGCATAAAAGTTGAGAGGCCCAGCATCCTCAAGGCCACACATGCTGGAAAAATGCCAGTCTGTCAGCCCCAGGAAAAAGTCTAATCAGGGGATTTCCCTCCTCCCTTTCCTGCCCCCACTTCCACTGTGGTGCAAAAATCCCAGCAAGGCCAGTCATCCAAAGAGAAAGCAGGAGATAAAAGAATCAAAGAATCATTCTTTGCTGTGGCCGTTCAGAAGGCTCCTGGAAAGCTGGCTTCTCCCTACACCATTGCTCCATGAGCATGGTGGTGACAAGCTTGGGCTCTGAAATCAGTAAGCCTCAAATCTGAGTCCTGGGTCCTCTTACTGTATATGAGACTTTGGGTGAATTACTTAACCTCTCTAAACCTCAATTTCCTCCATTTGTAAAATAGGGATAATACTGGGTAAAGCACCAAGCATAATGTCAGGAATATAGGTAGTGCTCAATAATTGTTTTTATTATTATTATTATTATTATTATTATTACTCCTGCACTCCATTCTGTTATTTCCTTCTTTCTCTTCCTCACCATGACTCCTAACTGAATCATTGCCTGAAAATAAAGACTAGAGTGATCAGAAAAACCTAGGTAGTTTTAGACAGCCAATAAGTTATTGACAAGTCTGAGAGCAGCCACTGCAGCCCCACCAACTGCCTGGTCTTTTGTAAAGCACCATTAGAGGCTGGTGATGTCCGTAAGCCATGTAGATTCCTGAGAACGACAGAGATGTGTGCGTACTCATAAAGTAACTCCTGGCCTTTAAAAGAAAGCAAGTATGTTTTGTTTCCAGGATGTCTCAGATGGCACCTAGATCACCGGCAGCATGCTGGGAAGCGGCAATGCCACCTGGAGAGCTGCATGGCACACTGAGTCTAGCAAGGCCTGTGAAGTGGGATAAGCCACTTTAACTCTAGACTAGAGTCTTAGTCCCCTTGTGTGTAAAACAAAGGATTTGCACTAGACGTTCACTAAAGCACCTTCAAATTTTAAGCCTTAAGCTTTAAATGGTTCTATGATAGTCAGAAAGGATCATAGAAAAGTAAAATACACAAAGCTTAACCTCCCAGAGGGACAATAAAAATGTGTTAATTTGAAGTTAACTATAAAGTGGTATAGTTTGAAGTAAATGTAATGGCATTGGGAGGTCAGAGGGCTTGGCCCCTTCAAACTCTTTCTCAACAAATGTGGCATTTAGAACAGCCTGAGGGGAGGCCAATAGATTCCATCCTACCCCAGCTCTGAAGATGCCTTGTAGCGTGAAAGAGAAATGGAGCCCCTAACTCTCCACCCCTTCACTGGCCACTCCCAAGCTGGAGGGACAGGAGAAGGGAGACCCTGAGGTCTTCTATCTCTGTCACAGACACCAACCAAGTCCCTCCCTCCTCTCCTCAGCCTGGCCCTTCATCTGCATCCCCAGCCCAGTCTACCGTCAGACTCTGGCTGTACTTCACCTATGAAAGGTCTTTACCAATTTTTGTCACAAACTTTTGCATAGTGTTTGCATACATTTGCAGGTAGGGTTTGAGGCCCTGATTCTAATTATGCAAGAGAAAACACAATGACTACATTTGCAGTCAAAGAAGGCTTTCCGAGAGCACACCTGATTTGATATGTAATGAGTGCTGTGAAAGGCACGCGACCTGTGTCAGGCTGGGATGCCCATGCAGTAGCCACTACACCCCGGCCCTACCCCACAACACAGGTCCAGGAAATTTGAGCTCCTTCGATGTTGGCTTGAAATCATGCCTAATGGGTAGAAAAAAGCTTTTCCCAGCCATGGGGAAAGGAGGGGAGGCAGGATAGAGTATGGGGCTCATCTATTCCATCAAAAAGGAAGCAATGAAGGACAGCTGAGAGCCCAATTCCAGAGCTGTTTACTCCAAATTGTGAATGTTTGGTAACTATACCCAGAAGTTCATATATTGCTAGTCAAACCAGGCTCTGACTTCCAAAATAATGGGCCCCAGCACAGTTTAGGGAATAAAGTTATCTGACTGAAATATGAAAGTAGGAACAGTTGCTCCTGCCATCAGCTCTCAGGCCACCTTAATAAAAATAAATTATTATGCCCATTCATACTATGCATACACAATTTAAGAAAAGAAAAATTCCCAACTAGAAAAGCAAGTGGATAAGTACCAACCAAATGAGGCCAATCATGTTAGAGTAGAGATCCTCTGAGCAAGTTGGCAAATAAATCAGGCCTTGACTTTCTGCATGGAGGCCTGGGAAAACCTCCTCTGATGACCACACATAAAGAGGGGTTCAGGTTACAACATGGAATGGGAGTATCTACTGACTACAGGGATAAGTAGAGTGAGACCCACAGCAAGGGCAAGTCCATAAAGACCAGCAAAGAGATCTAATGCAGACACTGAGTTTATTATTTGCCTAAAAGGGAAGAATCTGATTTCATTAAAAAAGGCAGGACGATTGTCTGAACTGAAGGGGAATGGGACAGAGATGGTGTGGACCAGAGGAAATTTTGTACAAACACCTGATAGGTTAGAAAAGCAAATTATAAACTCTCTCTTGGGATTGGTTACTGTTCCGATTTTTTGTCACACAAGCACGGTCTGGACAGATCATGGAGGTACCTGTCGTCCATGGCCCTAGCAGGCTGGCACATGTGTCTGATCTCATCTCAGTGAAACTTTAACACCTACTTTAGTTAAGAGTTAGGAGCCTTGGGACTCCATCGGTTGCTATGTGACTTTGTACCCATTATCCCAGCTTTCTTATCCTCCCTGCCTATATTGGAGGGACATACCTTTCTCCTGGCTAAATAGATGAGATAACCACATGAAAGCAGTTGGATAATTTTATTAGCAGGTCACTATATATTTTAAACAATAAAAGTGAGGCACAGAGCCCCAAGCCCCAATAAGTTGAGGAATATGTTATTAAAATGCTGCTGATTGGTGTTTCTAGTTTCTTGGGATGTATTCCTAGAAGTGGGGTCACTGGGTCAAATGGGAATTCCACTTTTAGTTTTTTGAGGAAACTCCATACTGTTCTCCACAGTGGCTGCACCAGTCTGCATTCCCACCAGCAGTGCAAGAGGGTTCCTTTTTCACCACATCTTCGCCAGCACTTGTCATTTGTTGATTTATTGATGATAGCCATTCTGACAGGTGTGAGATGGTACCTCATTGTCCTTTTGATTTGCATTCCTTGGATGATTAGTGAATTTAGCATGTTTTCATGTGTCCCTTGGCCTTCTGTATGTCCACTTTCGAAATGTATCTATTTAGGTCCATTGCTCATTTGTGGAATATAATGAACAATATAACTGATGAACAAAAACAAATCCAGAGACAGAGAAGCATCGATCAGACCATCAAAACCTCAGAGGGAAGGCAGAGGAGGGTGGGGGAAACGGGGAGAGATCAACCAAAGGAGTTGTATGCATGCATATAAGCATAACCAATGGACACAGACTCTAGGGGGATGAGGGCATGAGCGGGGGAGGGGGACACTGGGGGGCTAAGGACACATATGTAATACCTTAATCAATAAAGAAAATAAATAAATAAAATAAAATGCTGCTGAATATGGAGGGGGAAAAAAGACCACTGGAATGATCTAACCAAAGAGTAACAGTGCTTAAATCTAGATAGTAGAATTGCAGGTGATTTTCACTTCTTTTCTGTATTCGTTTTCTGTGTTAATCTTTCCTGTAACAGTGTTCTATATTCTCCAATTCTACTATGTGTTATTTTGAAATTATTTTTTAGAACAATTTTTGATGCAACAAAGATAAACTCAAGGTCAAGGTGGCTATAAAGAGTCAAAGGGTGTGTGCTCAGCAAAATCAAGACATTCTCCCAGAACAGGAGATGAAAATTTAGAGCTTAGGCTGAGTCTGGCCCCCCCTGGGGGCCTGGGCCAGGGGTTCTATCAGAACCAGGTAGGCCTGTCCTTGCTCTCCCACAGCTCCAGGACGGTGTCAGAACCCCAGCCTGCCCTTGCAGAGTGCATTTAAATACTGGTAGAGCCGAGACCAAATAGCATCTCGTGTTCATGAGAAACCTCCTCTGCAAAATAAAAGCTTAGAGAGGACTCCTTTGTTCTCTAAAACTGGTGGTGGCGCAATCCCATCTGGACTCTATTTTTCTGGCCTTAGTGTTTCCATGGCAAGTGTGGTCAGAAAGGCCAATTGCCTCACTTTACACCTCTAGGAGCTGAGCCACACCAAGAAAATACAAGTCTGTTCTACTTTTTAAAGCCTTTAAAAGAGCTCACAGCTTCTGTTCTGTTGTTCGCCTACTTAACCTGGTAAAGGGTTTCAATTCTTTCTGTCTGATAATATTCTTTTATATATATTTATTCCCTCCTCACTCAATACTTACTCAATGGGGAAGGGAAGGGAAGAGATTGTGGCCACTATCAGTGTTTCAACCTTTTACATCTGACTTTCACTGCTATCTCTCCTCTAGGCCAAGCCATCTCAACCTTATAACCCTTCTCTGGAGGGGTCACCTTCTCCACCACTCACATTTCTTGAGTTTTCATTCCTACCCCTTTGGATAGATTCAGAAGATCATCCTGGCCATTTCATGAGAAAAAACAAAAACAAAGAAATAACCTGTGAATGGGGGAACAATTGGGTTACACAACGAATCATTCATGATGTTGAATTTATGCTTGCATGTCATGGTTTTCCCTCTGGTAGAGAAGTTTTGCATGTGGCTCCAGAGATTCTGGGGTTCCCCCGAAGTTCTATAGCATTATCATGGATGGATGTGTGGCTATTAATTATTTTTTTCTTGGGATGTGGATCCATAGCTCTCATTAGATTCTCAGAGAGGCCCATGATCCAGAAAAATGTCAAGAACACTTCATGTAATGGCTCTGTCCCCTAAGGTAGACAGTAATTAGTCATCCCAGCAGAAATTGTAGTTTGGGTCAGAGATGATGGTGAAGCTAGAGGCAGGGCAGTCAAGGGGAGGTTTCCAGCTCCTCTCTCCTGGCCTCATAGATGAGATAACCACAGACTCCTCCAAGAGGGTGGTAGCAGCAGGGCAGCCCTAGCACACTTTGACGTGGTCTTTGGGAAATGTAGTTCAAAGTACAGAGGAAAGCAACATTTCCTAAGCACCTAGCTCACATCCAGGAGCTAGGATACACAGATCATGTACCTTTCCTTGCTTCATCCTCACACATTCTCTGTGAGGTGAAACTTATTATCCTCATTTTACAGATGAGGGAACAGGCTCAGAGAAGTTGTGAACTTCCCTTATGTCATATAGCTAGCAAGAGACAACCGAATTTAAAACTTTATGGTCTAAGGTTTGTAGTCTTTTCACTATATTCTGCAGCCCTGTCACATCTCCTGTGTGCCGGGGGAGTGGGAGGGTGTGTGCCGGGGGAGTGGGAGGGAGGGCACAGACCTGACCCCAACCCCTTGGAGATTCTGGTTCTCATATCTGCAAAAGGGAGATTCGTTCAGGCTGCCCTTCTTCTTACCTGGCTGTTTGTAGGAGAGTGACTAAGGGGGTCAGGAGGACCTAGCCAAATTTAGTTTAGCAGGCTCGGCTCCACCATTCCTCCCGGACCCTCCACTACCAGAAAGAGGGGGAGAGTACTGTAGGTTCAGGCCATTGGCCAGATATGCCCTTAGTACGTACAAAGCCCAGAGAGCAGGTGACGTCATGACCTCCTCTCTGCAAATTGGGGTGATGGCTCGGACATGGTTGGGAGAAAGGCCCCGACTGCAAAGTTGCAGCACCAAAGGTCCAACCAAACAGCCTCACCAGGTGTGTATGAAAGCCTCCTCACCGTGATGTGAATGGCAATTTTTGTTCAGGGTGGCAAGGGCAAAGGGAAGGATGAGGAGAACAGAAGCAGAAGGGTAGTACCCCTCCTCTCAACCAGCTCACCCACTCCCTCTGTCACATCTGGGAGTCCTTGTGTTCTACGTTATGTCCCTACCCCCAGGCTTGGAGGCACCTTCTCCATCCTCCATTTCCACCCTGCCAGCCACAAAGGATGAGGTGGATAATCCTAATGTTCTGGTGAAGGACTGGGAGCCATTCAGTCCCTTGAAACTTAGTTTCCCACTTAAGAAAGGTCAAACACGCTCCTCCCCTTTCCTCAAATGCTAAGCCATGAATGACTTCCTCTGTGGTAGAGTTCTCTTCCTTTCCAGCTCCCTTCAAACCCCCACCTCTCCTGCTCTAAAGTGCTTTCACACAATGTGGGCTTTCATTAAGATTAGTGATTCATTTCCCGTCAAACTTTAAATATTCCCCTCTGAAATGAGTAATTCTGACTTTGAAGGGAGCGTACAGTGGCAGCCGTGCCTCTCTTTGGTGCCTGCTGCCTCCCACCATCCCCATCAAGGCCTTAAAAGACAAGTGGGAGAAGCCTCAATTAGTGAACCCAATGCTGAATCAGAAGCCTAAGTTGGTGGAGAGGGCTTGATGCAGGCATGTGGGCCCAGCAAACACTGACCACCCTCAGCTGGAGGCAGTGTGGCATGGGGTAGGGACTGCATGTGAGGACTCTGACCATCCTTTCCAGCTCCTACTTTTGGATTCTATTAAGAGCCTTTGGTGGGCATGTGTGGGGACTCTAGTAACCCAGGGCTTTTCCACACACAAACAGAGAGGTGTGTAGGGCTACATCTCCAGATTTGGTGGACACTATTAGGAAGAGATTCAGACAGAGTCTGTACACTGGCAATTGACCACAGTGTGGCCTTGGCCCTAGGTCCCAGCTCTCTCACTGTGCCTCTGGAACGCTTTTCTTAAAACCTCTGTTCCCTCTGAAGAAAGCAGCCACAGACCATTCCTTACACACTGGTCACCATGCTTTGTACCCTGTGACACCGCCATCCTGGCTACAGATGTCTGTGCCTGTAATTAGTGCCTGAGCCAATAGTGGCCACCTTGAGACCAAATAGCACCTCATGAGGTGGCCTTGCTGGGGATCGAGCCCTGAGATCCCAATAGTGCCCTTCTCCTTAAGGAATTAAAAGAAATTTAGAGATACTGACAGGAGAGCAAAGAAACCGCAAGACGCACTGGAGAGGCATTAAGCCGGACAAGATGAAAGAGATGGCAAGTGCTAGAAGCAGAGACCAAGCTCATGCTTAGAGTTGGTGTTCAGCACCTGGGGCCCTTTTGGGCTCCCATGCTGGTCCAGTGCTCTGTGAAGCTAAGAGCTAGATAGTTGCCTCCTTGTATATCCATCCTTACACTAAGCCCCTTCACCTGAGCTGGCCTGAGTCTGTCACTGCTTCTTGATACCTGGAAGAGACTATCGTATATTTTCTGAGAAACACATGAGCCAACACACGTTGAGCACTCAAGACAATGGTCCTCTTGAGGCTGGGATCACATTTCATGGATGGAGTGGGGCAGGTGTGAGAGGCCAGACTTGGGTATTGGGCCTGAGGAATGGACTTATGTGAACAACAGTACAAGGGTACCTGGCCATAGCAGGACCCAAATTGTAGGGGACTTGATATGAGCTGTGTGCCTGGAACAAACAGAGTGGCTGAGCCCCAGCAGCCCCTGAAGCTCAGGTCTCAGCTCGTGGTCCAGTCCTGACTATGGGAACGTGAGCTCAGAGAAGGGAGTTCATCTTCTACTGATGTCCCTTGATTCTGTGCTCCCCAGTTCTTAACCCAGACACATCACCGCCCAACCCCACTTCAAGGTCACATTGGCATGTAGAGCACAGCCTCTGGAATTTCCCAGTAGAAGGAAAGGTCTTTGAGGTCAGAAACCATGTCCTCCCTCTTCATGGCCTCAGCAGCAGTGGCCTCTAAACTACTCAAGCTTTGCAAGGGCTGGCCCAGGAGTCTGTATTTCCAACAGGTCCTCTCACCTGCTGATTCTAATACTCAGCCGGCATGTGCAAACTGCCACCCTTCAGGACCTGGCACCAGGCCTGCCACCCAGTGGAAGCTAAGCAAGTAACTCAGGAAGAGAAATCCTGGAGATGATCTTTGGTCATTAAAATATGGTCCCATCCAGGAGTTTTTACTTCTCTCCCCATGAGGCTCTAAACTCTGAACAGACAGGTATGTGTTTTTTGTTTGTTTTTTTCTTCAAAATACCAACTAAACTGCTTATTGATATGTGGGGCTTGCTGAGCAATCCTCTGATTAACACCCGCCCCCGGTCCCCACCCACGCTTTCCTCCAGAAATGCTTGCTTCTCAGATCTTTAGGTATTTCTACAGCATTGTCTAGGGAAGCCAGCACTTTGCCAGGGCTGTGGCTTTAACTCTCCTCTGCCCTTCACAATCCCCAACATTAAGTTCTCAGCCTGGGACATCCGGGTCACCGTGGGAGGGGACACTGTAGCAGGAGTGTTTGAGAAAAAAGCCATGGAGCGGCCCTTCATGTGACAGTCTTCATGTGGGCTGGTAGAAGTATCAGAGTCCTGGGAGCCACCAGAAGAGGCCACCTGGCCCAGCCTCTGGTCCTGGACAGGGGAAACCCCAACCCAGGGCAGCTTTGGAAGAGAACGCTCAGGATATTAGCTCTTGGATCAAGCCAGTGGGGAAAATGCAAGAAAAGCATGGCTAGGAATAATTTCCAAGCTCCATTTCAGATTCCTCTAAAATTTCCTTTGTTCTTGCTCATTGCTGGTGTTTGAATGCAACCAACAGCATGGCTCCCCATATTCTCAACTCAGCTATCCAAAAGCCAAGCAGGCCTGGCATTTTCTCCTTTAAAAACATGGCAGGTCACTGCAAAGATGTTTCCATCTTAGCTGTCATTAATAATTTTGCCTTGGTGTTCTGCAGCTTATGTATGTGGAGTGGAGAAGCCACATCTATCTTCTCTACTTCCCAACTGCCAGACAGAGAAAAATAGCCACAGGCTTCTTCTGAAATGCCCTGAGGCACAATTTTAGAGCCAGGGGACAATTAAGAAAATCAGCAACATCAAGGCAACCAGCTAAGGCAGTTCCCTTGGAAAATGCTCCAGCCAGAGGTTTCTTTGAAGTGAGCCAAGGTGCGGGTGGAAACGTGGAGTTCTTAAGTAATCCTGAGTTTCTCTTCTCCCATAGAGGGCTGTGTATAAAGTGTGGCCGAACTGAGTGGAAAAATCCACATGGTTCTCTTAATTAACCAATCCTATTGGAGGTCTAACTTTTAGAGCACAAAGGCGTAACTAAGCACAATTAAAATCATTGTAAGCCACGCAACTTGAGAAAATAGGCAGCCTCCTGGGTGTTGGCTGGGCAAAAACAAACTTATAAACCAACAATAAATATGCCAACAATAGTAAACCCTTGTTCACCCCAAGTACACCAAGGATCTTTTTGCAGGTGGACCTGTGTCAGGCACTTGAGAACAGTGAGGTGTGGTAGAAAGAGCACTGGACTGGAATCAAAAGACCTGGGTTCTTGTCTGGTTCTGCCACTACTGCCTGTGAGACTCTGGGCAGGTTCCTTCCCCTCTCTGGGACTACACACGCTCATCTGTACTCTGAAGGAGCCAGGTTAGACCATCTCCAAGGGCCCTTCCAACCAGAAACCTTGACTCCATGACGATTTTCTTGGCAATTCATGAGCTCATCACATAAACAGCTCCTGTTCTCTCAGGACCAACGCTTGCCACAGTTTATGTGAAGAAAGTAAAACAACACTGGTGTTGACCAGCAATGTGGTCTGGGCATCCCTGGGGCCCCAAAGCCCTGCTGGGGTCAACAAGAGCAAAACTATTTTCATAATAAAACTAAGATGTTATTTGCCCTTGTCACTGTGTTGACACTGAGGGTGAGCGGCCTGCTGTGCCTGCGAGCTTGCAGAAGGGAAAAGAAGCTACTTTCACTTAGGAATGTCCTCGGTGAAGAAGTAAACAGTAATTTTATTAAATCCCAACTCCTGAGGTTTAAAATATTCACTGTGTGTTGAAGCTCGGCACTGGGGTACCCCTACAGTGGCACCCCCTGGTCCCACCAATACCACTGCTGCTCCCCTTCACTCCTCGGCCACGAATGAGACAAGCATGACTGACTGCCTCTTCAAAGTTGTCCTTATCAGAGAGTCCGGTGTTGGAACTAGTAATCTCCTGTCTCTATTTACTCGAAATGAGTTTAATCTCGAAAGCAAGAGTGCTATTCGAGTGTAGTTTGCAACAAGAAGCATCCACGTTGATGGGAAAACAATAAAGGCACCGATATGGGGCATAGCAGGGCAAGAGCGATCCCGGACTATAACATCAGCATACTATCGTGGAGCTATAGGTGTCTTATTGGTTTATGACATTGCTAAACATCTCACAAATGAAGTTGTAAAATGATGGCTGAAAGAACTGAGAGATCATGCTGATAGTGACATTGCTATCATACTTGTGGGCAATAGAGTGATTTGCATCATTTGAAGGCAGTTCCTACAGGTGAAGCAATAGCTTTTGCAGAGAAGAATGGTTTGTCATTCATTGAGGTATCAGCTCTAGACTCTACAAGAGTAGTAGCGGCTTTTCAGACAGTTCTGACAGGGATATACCACATTGTTCCCTAGAAGCAAATGTCAGACACATGTGAGAATGACATGTCTCCAAGCAACAATGTGGCTCCTATTCATGTTCCACCGACCACAAAAAAATAAGGCAAAGGTGCAGTGCTGTCGGACATATAAGGCGTTTCTCTTCTCCCATAGAGGGCTATTATAGTCCATTTCCCAAGTCTGAGATTTAAATATATTTCTAATTTTGTGGTCACTTTTGTGTTTTGCTTTTTAAAATATATTTTTATTGATTTCAGAGAGGAAGGGAGAGGGAGAGGGAGGGGGAGATAGAAACATCAATGATGAGAGAGAATCGTTGATCGGCTGCCTCCTATACGCCCCACACTGGAGATTGAGCCCACAACCTGGGCATGTGCCCTGACTGGGAATCAAACTGAGACCTTCTGGTTCATATGTTGACATTCACCACTGAGCCAAGCCGGCTGGGTACTTTTGTGTTTTATTACTTCCTCATACTTTACTAATTTTCCGTGTTTTAAGTCTTTAGATTTTAGCTTTATAAATCATCCACTTGTCCTGCATGACTGCAGCTTTTTTCATGCTGTAGCTTCACCAGCCTTAGTTTGATAAACTGAATGTTTGGATTCCTCAGTTATTGTTTCCTTTTCATCATGCAAACCTGTCACTGTAAGACATGAGAACGTGATCACTTGAAGATCACACTTGTTGATCATTTTGCCACAGAGCCCCTTATAATTCAGTCTTTTCTCAGTGCAGTATCTATTTCCACAAATCTAAGAATTGCCCTATAAAGAGCAGGATTTTGAGAACTTGAAAATTTTCCATTGTTCTGGAATCACTTTCTAAAATGACTTAGTAGGGTTGTGTAGTTCAGTAATTTTTGTAAGCATCCAAGTTTATTTGAGAGGGCATTTTTTTTTTCTGGACAAGAATTAATAAACACAAAGACTTCTCAACCCCTGACCAGTTTGGCTCAGTGGATAGAGCGTTGGCCTGCGGACTGAAGGGTCCCAGGCTCGATTCCAGTCAAGGGCATGTACCTTGGTTGCAGACACATCCCCAGTAGGGGGTGTGCAGGAGGCAGCTCATCAATGTTTCTCTTTCATTGATGTTTCTAACTCTCTATCCCTCTCCCTTCCTCTCTATAAAGAATCAATAAAATATATTTAAAAAAAAAAAGACTGCTCAAAAAATGTTCTCTGTGACAAAAAGAAAAATGCATATCAAAATAAGGTGGTGGTCTTGGCAAGCATGTGTGTGGTGGTGTGAGTCACAGATTGCACCAGCCACTGTCTACATAGAACAAACTTTTTACTTGAAAGAACAATTTATAGCCTATGACTATGGAAACATTGGTATCTGGCAGATATTTTTTCAAAAATGAGTGAGCCAGTTACTTCAACAAAAACAATTAATAGTACTTTTTGGCCAAGGACAAAATTTGAGCTTCAAGAGGAAATTTGAATTTTGGAAAATTTGCATCTACCTTTGTGACATTGATAGTTTCCCAGCATTTAATTTTTAATAGGATCAATAGTAACAAAAATAACTTCTTTTACATTGCATAATGAAATGTGTCAACATTGAAAAGACCTGCATAAACATTTTCCAAATAAATGTATGTTATAAAAATCTCACATGGGTAAAAGATCCATTCAAAGTTTAAGATAAATTAATGTATTTAAATGTCACAGAATAGGAAAAGTTCATTAATATGGTTCCGGATTCCACATAACTAACTTTAAGAAACCACTTTTTTTTGTTTTGTTTTGCTGTAGTATCACAGAAGACTATGCACAATTATTTTTTAAAGCTATTAAAATACTTGTCCCTTTTCTAACTACATATCTGCAATTCATCATATATTTCAACCAAAACACCATATTGCAACAGACTGAATGTAAAAGCAGAAATAAAAATTGAGCTGTCTTCTATTAAGACATTAAAAAGATTTGTAAAAATATAAAACAATGGTTCTCAGTCAGCATGATGTTGTCCTCATCCACCCCAAGGTGATGATAGGGAACGTTTTGGTTGTCATAACCGGAAGGAGGGAGTGCTCCCAACATCTTGTGGGTAGAACTCAGAGATGCTTCAAATACCCTGCAGCGCACAGGACAGCCCACAACAAAGAATTACCTGATCCAAGATTTCAGTAGTGCCAAGGATGGGAAACCCTGATATCAAATAATGCCACTCTCACTAAGATTTTTTAGTTTCAAAAATATTGGTATTAGCATGTAATGGGCTTGTTATTGTTATTTTAAGTGTCTGAATATTTTTTTATTTCATAGTTTTAATTTATAATTTAGTAACTATCAATAGAGTAATCCACATGAACAAAGGCTCTTTGTTGTCCACAATGATTTCTAAGATTATAAAGGGCTTCTGAGAACAAAAAGATAAAAAACTCCTGATATAGACAATAGGATATATGATTGCAAAACTAAATTTGTTGAGCAGTCCTACACATTAGCCACACTAAAGAAAAGGTCATGGCAGGTATGCTCAAGGATACGTAGTTTCTTCTCAAGAAAGGAAGGTATCTAAAGGAGGCAGAGTAAAGAGATCAGTGTGTGGTGTCAACAATGCCAATTTAAGCTTCTTATGTGTCAAGGTTTCTGATCACTGCTAGGAATGCAACCGTGACTGAAATGCAGTCATTATTCCCCAAAAGCTTGCTTTCTAAAAGGGAAGAAAGATATAACTGAAATTTTAATTTAAATATGGGTAGGGAGAAAAATATGTGCATGGGGTGTATGAGGTCAGTGGAGATGAGCCTTAGGTTAGGGTGGTGGGATTCGGGAGGAGGTCAAGACAGGGAGAGCTCCCTGGAGGAAGTGACCTCTGAGTTGTCTTGAAGAATGAGTAGAAATTTGGTTACTGAGAGTGGAGGGACACTGCAGAGAATGTGGTGTTCCAGGTAGTGGGAACCGCATAAGCAAAGGCTCAGAGTTATGATATAGCATGATAGATTAGGAGAAGATGTGAAAGGGGATAGAGAAAATGAAAAATATATTAGATAAAAGCATCAAAAAATAAATTTAATGCCCCCAGTAAAATTAAGATGTTTTAAAAGAAAAAAATAACAGGTCTGATAACATCATGTTATCTATATTTTTAGAAGACTGGTTCCTAATTTAGGTATACTATACAAAGTACCTGTTTGGGAAACAAGAACAAGACTTTGCACTCTCTTCCTGAAAGCAGCCAGAACCTCTGAAAATGGTTCCCTATTCACTTGACCCAGAAAACACCACAAAATCATGCAAATCAAGAGGTTCAAATCTTCATGTTCACTTTAAGAACACCCATGAAACTGCCCAGGCCATCAGGGGTATGTGTATCTAAAAAGCCACCGGGTATCTGAAGGATGTCACTTTACAGCAGCAATGTGTGCCATTCTGTTGTTACAATGGTGGGGGCGGTAGGTGTGCCCAGGCCAAACAGGGGGGCCGGGCCCAGGGTCAGTGGCCCAAAAGAGTGCTGAATTTTTGCTGGACATGCTTAACAATGCAGAGAGTGATGCTGAACTTAAGAGCAGAGTCTCTGGTCATTGAGCTCCTCCAGGTGAACAAAGCTCCCAAGATGCGCACAGAACTTACAGCTTGTGGGTGGGTTAACCCACATGAGCTCTGCCTGCCACGCTGAGAGGATCCTTCCTGAGAAAGAGCAGGTGGTTCCAAAACCAGAAGAGGAGGTTGCACAGAAGAAAAAGGTATCCCAGAAGAAACCGACGAAACAAAAACGTATGGCCTGTGAATAAATTCAAAATAAAATCCTATCTAATAAAGAGGGAATATGCTAATTGACCCTCACACCATCGTAAAGATGGTGGCGCCCACAGCCAATAAGGAGGGAATATGCTAATTGACTGTCCCACCCTCAAAGATGGCAGTGCCCGCAGCCAATAAGGAGGGAATATACTCATTGACTGCCCCGCCCTCAAAGATGGTGGTGCCCACAGCCAATAAGGAGGGAATATGCTAATTGACTGCCCCGCCCTCAAGATGGCGATGCCCACATCCACAAAATGGTGGCACCCAGTCCCCTCAGCCCCTCTGGGGCGGCAGGCACACGCCTGCCTCCAGAGCCCCCCAGTCCCCCCAGCTTCCCAGCCACCCAGGGCCGGCCCAAGGTGCAGGCAAGCCTCGGATGGTGGCTGCCCAGCTGCCCAGGGCTGCCCGAGGCTCAGGTAACAGGGCCAGCTGAGGCTTGCGCTGCCAGCAGTGGCAGCAGCAGAAGTGTGATGGGGCATCGCCTTCCCCTAATTGCCGGGTCACCTCCTGCCCCTGAGGCCTCCCAGACTGTGAGAGGGGGCAGGCCAGGCTGAGGGACCCCCCCGCTCCAGTGTATGAATTTTCATGCACTGGGCCTCTAGTCTATATTAATAAAAGAGTAATATGCTAATTAGACTGGACATCTTCTAGATAACCTTCTGGACAAAGCCATGGTGGCAGGAGCTGAGGCAGAGGCAGTTAGGGGCGATCAGGCTGGCAAGGGGGGAGTAGTTAGGGGGCAATCAGGCCAGCAGGGGAGGGTGGTTAGGGGCAATCAGGCCTGCAGGCAGAGGGGTTAGGGGTGATCAGGTAGGCAGGCAGAGGCAGTTAGGGGTGATCAGGCAGGCAAGCAGGTGAGCAGTTAGGAGCCAGTGGTCCCAGATTGTGAGAGGGATGTCTGACTGCCAGTTTAGGCCCAATCCCTGTGGGATCGTGCCTAAACCAGCAGTCGGACATCACCCAAGGGGTCCAGGATTGGAGAGGGTGCAGGCAGGACTGAGGAACCCCCCCCCCCCCCAGTGCACAATTTTCGTGTGCCGGGCCTCTAGTAAATAATAATAAAGTAAAATAAAAAGAAGAAGAAGAACACTTTGCTCCTTTATCCTGATGCAACATGAAATGCTGCAGCCCCTTCTCCCTTTTGGCTCTCCTCTATCTGTACACTATTTCTATCACTGGCTCACAAGGGCTTCCCAAAATGTTCATGTGGGTCAATAGATCCTGCTAGGAAAGGATGAGAAAAGCCCACACCCTCATGGTTCATTAGCATGAACACCCCAGCCCAGGAATTCACTCCACATTTTTCATAAAGGATTTATATGATTAGTTCATGCAAAGACATGTGATATTGTTTTTCCCCGACCAAAGAAGTTGGTCAAGGTGGTTGAATGCTTATTTCAGAGCAGTATATCAACACCATTCTGGAAAATGGGGTGGCCCTGCTAAGGGAAGAGAAAGGAATCTTTTTAACAGTGATCATGGCCTGACTATTCCACTTACAACTTTCATCAAAGGTTGGATTGATCCAAAGGACACGCTGGCATTTGCCCAGGGTCCCAGGGGAGAGCCTGCCCTTTCCAACAGCAGCCTGTTTGACACACATCTGGTACTCTGCTTCCAATAGAAAACAGATTGATACCATTGGCATTAAAGAGGGCTAGCCAAGACCCAGGCCTCGGGCCTTGACTCCCAGAACCCCTCAGAGGGCCTGTGCAAGCTGGTGTCAGAGTGGCCCATGGAGGACAACCCAGGATGGGCATTTTCCCTAACAGTGGGTGACCTTTTCCCAGGCTGTGCATGGCAGTCAGGAGAGGGAGCTAAGACAATGAAGGGTGGTCTGGCTCGGGTTCATCTGAGTTTGGAGGTGATTCTATAAGCAGGAGAAAGAACCATCAAACAGAGGCGGGAAGCCCAGAGGCAGGCTAAGAGTCTCTAAACAGATTGGGGCAAATGGCAAAGGCGTGAGGATACTGGCAGTGAGCAGTGAGCAAGAGAGTTAGCAGGTCAGTTCTTAAAAGCTACGTGGCTTAGGGGGAGGCAACCTAACTGAAAGGATCTCAGCCTTAAGAGACCCTGGCTGACATCCCATTTGCCAGTAGTCTAGTGTTGGAGAGTTATTCCTGGACATTGTGAATGCCTACAGGCTCCGACTAGGAGACCAGTGGGTGTGCCTAAGGAGGTGAGCATGGGCAGTGTGCTCTGTGTCCACAGAAGGGCCTTGGCCTTTCCTGCCTCCTGGTCCAGGATGCAGCCTGGAGTGAAGGCTTATCAATCAAGTCTCTCCAGTGGAATCATATGCCCGCCGCCCCCCCCATTAGTGTTACTCCACATTGCAAACCAGTAGGTTCCTGCTTCACCGACAGGTGTGCAGCTTGAACACATCTTCGAGGGCATGCATGCATATTGCGGACATGGCTAAAGGGAGATAGGAGGCTGGAGGGCATTTCATTTGGAGAAGGTGCCAATGTCAGACGTTAAGCCAAAAGAACTTATATGCATCTATGCTTTGCCCATGGACACAGACAATAATGGTGTGGGGCAGGAGCCAGGTAGAGGGGGTGCAAGGAGGGAGAAAAGGGAGGACAGCTCAACAATAAAGCTTTATTTTAAAGGAATAGTGTGCACCAGTGGCCACCAAGCATGTCAAACTCAAGGCCAGTGGGCCGCATGCCTTGTTATGTGAGTTTGACATTCTTGGTCCACCTTTCCTCTTCCATGCCTGTTAAACCCATCAGGCAAGCAAGCTGAACCGATTCACACTGCCCTGATAACCCCCAAGTAACCCTGAGAAGTGTTTCTTCATACAGGCTATCAGAATTCAGTAGCAGAAACCCCATAGCTTCAATAATGATAACAATTATTATGAAAACAATAGCTAATAATGCCCAGCACTGTTCTAAGCTCTTCACAAACATTAACTCCTTTAACTGCTGTAATTGATAGGACTCTTTATTAACAACGTAAACCAACAAAGTGACTTTACCTGCATTTGTTGACTAGTAATAGAAAGGTTACGGCATCTGCTCAGTACTACTCCTACTCTGAGCAGGCCCCACCCTGACCAAGCAGGAGGCTGCCGGAAGGGTCCCTCCCCGGACCTCTTCCAGGGCACCAGGAGGGGAGCATGTCCCTCTTTTGACGCTTGTTTTGTTTCAGCAGTGATGACAATGAGACAATGTGCTTGAAGCTCTGGATGTATCATTTACGCTCCTGATATGATTAAAAGCAGGAGTGGGAGGTCCGCCAATATGTAGGCTCTGTCAACTCCTAATGTTACATAACCCTGTTATGCTTCACTCACAATTCCCCCCTCACAATAATCCTTCATTTCTGTGGCACACAGATCTCCCTTCACCAAGGTGCTTTGAGGACCATGTGCTTCATTCACCTACATGCTTTTCCTTCCAGTGCTGCAGCTTGTGGGCGGGCCCCCGTGGGGTCACCGCGTGGAGCACCTGCCAGCTTACCTTTTGTCCACATGTTGGTCCCCTTGGCTCTTGCCATTGGAGGGAGCCAAACCTGCCACTGAGCTGCCTGGATCTTCTCTTTGTTTTGCTCTCTTGTCTTATGAGTTGTAGGCAGCCTACAGTTTCTCTTACGTGTACTAGGCTTGCTCCTGTAATGGAAACTGTGCTCATGGCATAACCTTGATGCTTTTCCTTCCCTGTCACATCGATTTGACCTATAAATTTCCCCTCTGGCCAAGCCTTCTCTCATTTACTGATCACAAAGAAATGTCTAGAGGGAACTGAGAACATGATTAGGAAATCAGGTTTTACAAAAAAAAAAAAAAAACTAAAACTAAAAGTGGGTGACTTTAGAGGAAAGCTTCTTGCCTCCCTAGGATTTTGCCCTAGTTAGGCTCACTCCAGAGTGGCCAGAGACTGGTCCCAAGACGGTTATCTGGACCAGGTACTTCTCCTTGTCCCCCAGCCACTCAGAGGTCCACAGGCCAAAATAGTGCAAAAAGCAAGATGACAGAGCCAGAACGAAAAAAATACTGGGATGGTGATCACCTGGTTTAGAAGCATGAGGTCCAGGAAGGCATTTCATACAGGACAGGAGTGTTCACCAGCATCTAGTACTTTCCTTGCTCCAGAATGGCTGAAAGGGCTCCATGGCACATCTGATAAGAAAGGAAATTAACCCAAATCCTTGTCTGGCTTCTAGGTTAAGAAGGAATAGGACAGATGAACTTGCTACTGGTCACTTCCACAGATGTATGAAAGTGCATGAAGACTTTTAGACCACCCTGTACATATTACATTGAAAATATAACGGGAGATGTGATAAGATGAATGGGATTGAATTGGTTTCAAAGACATGATGTTTAAACTTAAATCTGACCAAAGGAATTCACTCATAAGAAAATTAGGGGATGTGCAATGTGGCAAAGGGAGCTAATGCAAGCCTCTATGTTAGGAACAAACTGGGAGACGGGAAAAAGGGTCACTGTCTGGAACATACTGTGTGATGGGAGAGGTGGCAGGGACTGGGTTACAGGCCAGGGAAGTGGTTCTGTATTTTATTACAAATCTGAAGGACAGTTCTTGGAAAGCTTTTACCAGGAGGGTTATGTGGTCAGTTTACATTTAGAAAGATAACTCCACATGGTCAAGGGACAAAAAGCAGAACTCCAGGCAAGAAATAAGGTGGCTTTGACCAGGGTGGAAGTAGTGGAGAGAGACAGGGAGAGAGACAGAGGGAGAGAGAGAGAGAAAGAGAGAGAGAGAGAGAGAGAGAGAGAGAGAGAGAGAGAGAGAGAGAGAGAGAGAACCATACTAATTTGGGAAATATTTTAGTGGCAGTCTCAACAAGACTTCACGGGAAACTGCATGTGAGTCAGGAGGAGAGAAAGGAGTCAAGGATGAGCACTAGGGTTTTGGCTTAAGCAACAGGCAGATGGTGAGACCATTTAGTTAGATGGAGAAGAGAGATAAAGCAGGCCTGGGAGTTGACATCAAGAATTCTGATCTGGACATGTTGAATGTGAGAAGTAATAGTTTATAAAAAGTAAGCTATCCTAGGGCCTGTAACACGTCCCTGGAGCTGTGATTTTTTTCCCCTGGTGTTTTAAGCTCTACTGAGAGGACTATCTGCAGAGCCCACGGGGTTATATGTCATCCTCAAGGTCAGCAAAAATGGCTTTGTCTTGGTCCACTCATTCATTCATTTGTCCCAGAAGGAAGGTGTGCATTTCCCTCGATCTGTATAATAAACCAACATCTAGAGACCTTTAGAAGAAGAATTGGTCATTTTTCTATTTGAATATTATCTTTCTTAGTATAAATAGGCATTAAAAAGTACAAAGAAGGCCAGAGCAGGACTTCTTGACCCCTCAGTAAAAGATGCATCCAAGGGACAAACCCAGCCTGAACAGGCTCACACCCACTCTGGGCCCTGCCTTGGGATCCCTTGCAGCCTAGATGGGAATTTCCTTACACACACACCCTGTCCCCAGGAAACCAGGCAGTCAACACCAAGAGGGACCAAGCTGTTCACATGGGAGGGGAGGTGGGGACCGGTGGGGGATTGGAGGGGCTCAGAAGCCCAAGCCATAGCTGCCACCAGCTCCCCATCTCTCTACCTTCCTGCACAGCATTCTGGAAGGTAGGCTCTGAAAATTCATTTTCCTCTATGTCTTTGGTTTTTTATTTTCTCATGTTTAATTTTGTATTTCTGCTTTCTCTGTTTAACAGAAAGAAATAATAGCCACTGTATAATTAGCTCTTCGGTTATTTTATCAAGTCTTCAGACTTTCCAAGTTCTAAAACATTTTGTTTCAATATTATTTCCATTGCTCTGCATTCTTTGGGTTTCTTTTTTTTTTTTTTCCATATCAAACTTTATTAGCTACAGGTTTAGTTTTCCAATTCATTTACACACTTTAATTTTTAGTTAAGTAGTAAATGCTACGAATTTTCCTCTTTGAATAACATTAGCTCTAATCTACAGATTTCGATGTAAGTGGTTTTCTTAATCCCCACCTGAGGATATGTTTTTATTGATTTTAGAGAGAGAAAGGAAAGAAGAGATAGAAACATTGATATGAAAGAAACATCAATCCGTTGCCTCCCATACATGCCCCAACCAGGGGTCAAACCCACAACCTAGGTATGTGCCCTGACAGGGAATTGAACTGGCAGCCTTTTGGTGTAATGGAAGACATTCCTACCAACTGAACTACCCCAGCCAGGGCAATAGTATTTTTATTTTTGTATTTTCTAAATAATTGTAAGATTTCGGTTTTTGTGATTTCAAAGTTTCTTTTTAAAGTTTTGTCATGTTCTATATTTACTGAAGTGTGATAACAGAAAATGCTCTTTATAAGAAAATTAATCTTATTTCTCAAACAATTTTGAGGTCATCTACATAGTTCAAAGGGTGAGGACTGATTCATGGTCATGTAATGTTTTTTGTTCTTTTTTTTTTATTTCAGAGAGGAAGGGAGAGAGAGATAGAAACATCAATGATGAGAGAATCATTGATTGGCTACCTGCTGCATGCCTCCTACTGGGGATCGAGCCCACAACCCGGGCATGTGCTGTTGGCCTTCAGTCCAAAGGCCAATGCTCTATCCACTGAGCCAAACCGGCTAGGACCATGGTCATCTAATCTTGAACATCTGTTAACTATTTTCAAGTGCACTATGCAGTTATTTGACACCCACGGGAGTTTTAAACTCTCCAAGTGAAAGCATCTGCTGCGCCAGCAGAACCTTACGTGTGAATCTTGAGGGACAGCCGACAATGGCTTTTTCCCTCCTTCACGCATTCATTCCAGAGACATGTGTGAAGAACTGAGTGCCCACCCTGTGCCAGGCCCTTCACCAGGCCTGGGGACACACAGGTGACGAGGTCCAATGCTCATGGATGGACATGTGATTGCCACATAGGCAGTGAAAGCAAAGTCTTTCCAGGAAGAGTGGGCAGCAAATCCATAGGATGGAGTGGTTAGTTCCTCGAGGGCCACCAAAGAAGTTCAAGTAGAGGGAAGAGGAGCCCTGGGCAGGGTTGAGGGTTGACCTTCATTGTTTCTGTTCTCACCAGGCATGTTCTGCCCTGCTTACCAGGTGCAGGTTTGGTTTGGGCAGAACGTTGCTGCGTGAATTCCACAGCTGTGGTGGTCCACTGGCCCTGGTAGCCACTGGGTGCTCTGTGGAGGAACTTTGTCCTGCAGTGAATCTGCACTGTGGGTGAACTCCAGGGATACTGCAGAGTCTCGTGGAAGAAGTACCTGAGGAGTAAGTAGATCAGGTCTCACTCTCTGGATAGCAGTGACAGATGGGGGAGTGTGACGTGATACTTCACGTGTTTCTTAATGTCAGGCAGAACTTTTCAGCCGGCGAGAGAGCTATCTCCTGTACAGAGAGATGAGGAACGAATTATTAGCGGTTGAACACTAGTTCTAGTAAAACATAAATCTTTCATCCAGTTTTACCCTGCGATGAAAAATGACGACAGCCCAGAATTACCCAAGGCCCTGGATATGCCCAACCCATGATTTGGTCCACCGAACTCTTCGTAGCAAACCAACTGGCAGAAGAACATCAATGCTCAGATCAAGAAGAGCAGATGTCTGATACTTTTTAGGAAATTCAAGTTCAGAAAGAAGAAACCAAATTCATCAGAATGATAGTGGGAAAGGGCATGCAATAAGAATAGAGCCACAGTTGTTTAATAATTATTCACCTTACTGACTATAGGTAAGAAGTTTTCTTGCAGACCCTAGGAAACTGGAAGATGTGTGGCAAGAAGAATGCCAGATGGGTCCATTGCTCAGAAAAGAAATACATTTTAAAAGCAGACCAAGGACAGGACGTGCTTTGCCTTGGTTGCTATGCCTGGACCCTGACCCCACTCCGGAGGTTTGCCTCAGGAATGCTGCCCATTTTCTGAGCCCTGGGATGGGCTGAGCTGTTTGTAACATCATAGGAGATTAGCTGCCTTTTTATTGGACTTCGAGCTCCTGAAGGCCACACTGCAGAACTGCAGACCCTCCCCTCCCCTTTTCCCTGTTACACTCACAGCTGCAAGCAGCTTCCTCCCTCACCCGTATATAATCAGCCAGCAGGCCAGGGGTCAGAGCAGAATTTCCAGGGTAACCAACCACTCTCCCCATACTGCCAGCATTATTGGAATAAGTGCTCATATGTGATTCAACCCTGTCTCTGCTTAATTTGGTTCAAGTAGTGACAGGCGGCCTCAGACCCGTTTAGTGTCCAGTATCAATTCCACTAGTCCCTAAAAGAATACAGTATTTATGAGTAGTTCAGCAATGAGGGACATTTGAAATAGCAAAAACCATGCTCCTCCATTAGTGTTTCTATGGCCCACAGTGACACAAAGGTGGGTTACTCGTTGGTTTTAAAAATTCATGTTAGATGTTAGATCCTGACATTTCCCCCAAACGCTTCTTCCCGTAACTGTGACCTGGCTTCTGAAGGAGATGCAGGGAGGACATCACAACCAGAAGATTGCTGCCCCGTGACCTGCCCCATATCTTTACCCTTCTTTGCTTGGCCTCTCTATTAGAAAAATACTGATACACACCCTAAATATGATTGCCTCTTCATTAATTAAATTTGACATTGGCTAATAAGATAATACAAGTTTTAAGTGAAAATATTATATCACCTATATATTGCATTGTGTGCTCATCACCCAAAGTCTAGTCACTCTCCATCACATTGATCTGACCCCTTTACCCTCTTTAATGTCTCCCCACACCCTTTCCCCTCTGGTAACCACCAAACTGTTGTCTGTGTCAATGAGTTATTTGTTTTGTTCATTTGTTGCTTTCTGTTTTATATCCACATATCTCTTTATGAATTAAGTACTTCTGTACTAATATATTTATTATCAAGTGAACACAAAATATGTTTTAGAGGATGCCATGAAAATAAAAAAATATTCCTAATATATTTGAATGCAGTTATTAATTATGCAGAGCTTCTTGCTCTCATTAAAATATTATCCATAACTATATTTTTAGTGAAAACAATGTGGTAGAGTTTTGTATCATTTTTAACTTTAGTGTGATGCTTTGAAATACCTCAATTCAAATACCTCAAATATTTAATTTTTGGTAGATCAACTAAAAAGTTCAGTTTGTTTCCCTGCTTGCTTTTAATGATCATTAGAGCTGGGAGTAACTCGCAAGGGTACAATGGGCACAGCACACAAAGTGCATTGTTAACAAGAGGAAGTCCATACTTTTAAAGCTTAGAGAATTCAGGGATTTTAAGTCAACTTCTTATCTGGTGCAATTAGATCGTCTATTGTTTTTATCTCCTGGTGATAGTGATGGAGAGATTGTTCCCAGCACAGGAGAAGGGTCAATTCTGCTGTTTTTCTTGCTGTTTTCTTGTCCTTGCAAAATTACTATTATGTTTAATCCGTGAATTTCTTTGCAGGAATCTTGAAGTCACTCATCTGTTTTATGAAGGTTAATTTGGTTCAAACTAGATAATACATTTTAATGAGGCATGGGTTCATTGCAAAACACTGCAGTCTGCTAAGGCTCAGAAATCAGTAAGGAGGCCACTGCCAGCATCTTCCAATAATGAACCTCCCCCTTCCCTCATACCACATAGGGATGGTGAGTGCCTGACATAGGGCACCGATCACTATTCAGATAGATTTTTTTAAAAGATAACTATCATAGAAGGCCTAATATCATCATCTGACACCTCAGTGGTTTGTGTGATATGTAGAGACCAACCTTCTGTTTTCCAGATGCAGAAAGATGAGGTGCAGAGAAATGATGGTTTGCTCCAGGTCACACAATTAAGCATTGCAGTCAGGATAAGAGCCTGCTGGAGCAAATGCCCAGTGCGCTGCACACCACCATGATGCCTAACACTCTGCCACAGCCACCCTCTCCATTTCTGGCCCTGTTTGAGACCCCTAATTCCCACCAAAAACAATGAATGCTCCAAAATTAAGGCAACCATTTCACTTAGAGCAAATGGGTGGATGAGTTTGTCTAGGAGCAAAGATGATGTAGAAGGCACAATTTGGGGGTACTATATCAGATTATTAGGTCCATGAGTCACTCGTCTTTGTTTCTCATGAGAATCACTGTCAGATGGTAACCACCGTTGTAATCAGAAATTATAATGTATTGAATTAGTGTCTATTGAATAGCTTAAGTTGTAGTTGCAGCTGTTGAGAATGAACAATAGTGGTGAGCTAACAATGGAGTTTTATGCTAATGAGTCAATCAGGAGAGACACTGGGCTATAAGCTGGCAAGGGGAAATCTAAGGTTTTAGGAAGTTATTAGGACACATGTTTTTGTGTGTTTTTTTAAATCAATCACAGAATAATAGCCAATACAACGCCATTGTGTCAGTGTCAGCTCTCAGCTGTCTATGATGCGCTACAGCAAGACTGAGAAGCATCTTCCATTGAGACCAGCAGCACCCAAGAGAGGCAGGAAGGGACAGAGGCCATGTAGAAAAATGTTTGCCAGACATTGGGACTTTAAAGATAACGAAACTCTAAAAAGTTTGAGGCTCCATCTAGGATTGCCTATTTCTTAATGTCCAAATGAAGGCATAAAAACAAATAGATGAGAAACCAATAAATTTTTTAAATTTGATTTTTCAATTTTCCGTTTATATTCAATATTATTTCGTATTAGTTTCAGTTGTACAGCATAGTGGTTAGATACTCATATGCTTTACAAAGTGATCCCCACAATATTTTAAGTAAACACCTGGCACCATACATAGTTATTACAACATTACTGAGCATATTCTCTATGCTGTACTTCACATCCTCATGACTATTTTATAACTACCAAATTGTACTTCTTAATTCCTTCACCTTTTTCACCCAGCCCCCCACCCTTCTCCCTTTTGGCAACCATCAGTCTGTTTTCTGTGTTTATAAGCCTGTTTCTGTTTTGTTTGTTTGTTTGGTTGTTTGTTTGTTTTTGTTCTTTAGATTCCACGTATAAGTGAAACCATATGATATTTGTCTTTGTCTGACTTATTTCACTTAGCATAAACCTTCTAGATCCATCCATCTTGTCACAAATGGTAAGATTTCATTCTTTCTTATGGCTGAGTAATAATCCATAGTATATGTGTACCACAACTTGTGTGTGTGTATGTGTGTGTGTGTTCTTTTTTTGAAATAATTTTTTATTTTTCAATTACAGTTGACGTACAATATTATATTAGTTTCAGATGTACAGCCCAGTGATTAGACATTTATATAATGTATGAATTGATCACCCAGATAAATCTAGCACCCAAATAAATCTGATACTATACATAGTTATTACAATATTATTAACTATTTTCCCTATGCTACATTTTACATCCCCATGACTATTTTGTAACTACCAATTTTTATTTTTAATCCTTTCCCCATTTTCCTCATCCTCTCAACCCCCCCTCCCATCTGGCAACCATCAAATATTCTCTGTATTTATGAGTCTGTTTTGGTCTGCCTGTTCATTTACTTCCTTTTTTAGATTCCACATATAAGTGAAATCATATGGTATTCTTCTTTACCTGTTTCTTATTTAACTCAGCACAATACCCTCTAGAGTCCATCCATGTTGTTGCAGATGGCAAGATTTATTCTTTTAATGGCTGAATTATATTCCATTGAATATATGCACTACTTTTCTTTATCCGTTCATCTCCTGATGGACACATAGGTTGTTTCCATATCTTAACTGTCCTATATAATAAAAGCCTAATATGCTAAGTGTCTGGTCATTCAACCAATCAAAGCATAATATGCTAATGATATGGTAAGGCCTCTCAACTGCTCACTATGAGTGCACTGACCACCAGGGGGCAGACGCTCCAACTAGTAGGTTAGCTTGATACTGGGGTCTGGCCGATTGGGACTGAGCGAGATGGGCTGGACATGCCCTGGAGCCCTCCCGCAGTCCCTTTCTGGCTGGCCAACTTCCCGCATCCCTCCCCGGCCCTGATCGTGCGCTGGTGGGGTCCCTTGGCCTGGCCTGTCCCCTCTCACAATCCGGGCCCCCTTGGGGGAAGTCGGAGAGCCAGTTTTGGCCCCATCCTTCAGGCCAGGCCAAGGAACCCACTGGTGCATGAATTTGTGCACTGGGCCTCTAGTTGTAAATATTGCTATAAAGAACATATGCATATGTCTTTTCAAATTAGTGTTTTCATTTTCTTCAGATAAAACCCCAGAAGTAGATTGCTGAGTGCTTCTTTGTATCTGTTACAGACTTTGATTTAAAGTCTATTTTGTCTGGTATAAGTATGCTACCCCAGTTTTTTGTTTGTTTGTTTCCATTTTTATGAAATATCTCTTTCCATCCCTTTACTTCCAGTCTGTGTGTGTCTTTAGATCTGAAGTGAATCTCTTACAGACAGTGAGAGTGTTGTTTTGTTATCTCTTCAGCCACTGTATATCTTTGATTGGTACATTTAATATATTTGCATTTAAAGTAATTTTTAATAGATATGTATTTACTAGTGGCCCAGTGCATGGATTCATGCACATTGAAAAAAAATTAATTAGAAGGTGGTCAGCAGGGCAGGACTGAGCAAGACAGACAGACCATACATGCCCTGGAGCCAACCTCCCATGGTGCCTCCCTGGCCGGCCACATGTGGGGTGGCGCCATGGCAAGAAAGGTGTCTGTGGAGTGAGCAGGGTCCCTCCTGCAGGTGGGGTCCCTTGGCCTGGCCTGTGGGGATCAGGCCAAAACTGGCTCTCTGATATCCCCCGAGAGGTCCTGGAGTGAGAGAGGGAACCCTGCAAAGTTGCTATTGTACAGGGTGTGGAACACAAATGCAAGTGTGCAGTAAATCAGAATCGGGGCCGACAGTGCCCTAGCAACAACATAAACCACGGCTGAAAGTGGAATCATGGCCTCACAAGGAATCGGGCTCCCTCCACTCTGGTTTCAGGGTGCATCACCAGAGAACTGCTCCTGCCAAGTCACTACAGCTCAGCAACTCCTGCTTTGAGTGTCTGCCCCCTGGAGGTCAGTGCATGTCATAGCGACCGGTCAGATGGTAGGAGGGACATTTAGCATATTAGCCTTTTATATATATAGATTGCCATTTTATTATTAACTTTTTAAATCTTTTTTTCCCTCCTTTCCTTAAAGAAGACCCTTGAACATTTCTTGTAATACTGGTTTGGTGGTGATGAACTCCATTAGCTTTTTCTTGTCTGGGAAGCTCTTTATCTGACCTTCAATTCTAAATGATAGCTTTGCTGAGTAGAGCAATCCCTTTGGGCCTGAAATGTTTCAGTTGAGAAATCATCTGACAGTCGTATGGGAGTTCCCTTGTAGGTAACTTAACTGCTTTTCTCTTGCTGCTTTTAAGATTGTCATTTTGTCTTTAACCTTTGGCATTTTAATTATACTAGTAATGTGTCTTGGTGTGGGCCTCTTTGGATTCATCTGGTTTGAGACTCTCTGTGCTCTGTGGACTTATATGTCTATTTCCTTCACCAGGTTAGGGAAGTTTCTGTCATTGTTTTTTCAAATAAGTTTTCAATTCCTTGCTCACTCTCTCTTCTCCTTCCAGCACCCCCATGATGCAAATGTTGGTATGCTTGAACTTGTCCCAGAGACTCCTTGTCCTATCCTCATTTTTTTTTGGGGGGGGTGGGATTCTTTTTCCTTTTTGCTTCTCTGATTGGGTGTTTTCTGCTTCCTTATCTTCCAAATCACTGATTTGATCTGCTTCATCTACTCTACTGTTGATTCCCTGTAAGAAATTCTTCATTTCAGTTAGTGTATTCTTCATTTTTGACTCGTTCTTTGTTTCCTATTTTCTTATTGAAGTTCCAACTAAGTTAATCTACTCTACCTCTACATACATTGAGCATCCTTATTATCAGTGTTTTAAACTCTGCATCTGGTAAATTGCTTGTCTCCATTTTGTTTAGTTCTTTTTCTAGAGTTTTATTCTGTTCCTTCATGTGGAACATGTTTCTTTGTCTCCTCATTTAGGCTACCTCCCTGTGTTTGTTTCTATGTCTTAGGTAGAGTTGCTATGTCTCCTGGTCTTGTTATTGTGAGTTTATGTAGTAGGTGTCCAGTAGGACCCAGCGGCACACCCTTTCAGTGACCCAAGCTGGACATTTCAGGTGCGCCTCCTGTTTGGGTTGTGTGCACCTTCCTGTTGTTGTTGAGCCTTGATTGCTGTTGGCACATCAATGGGAGGAATTTACCCCCAGGCTGATCAACTGTGAGGACTGGCCAAGACCACAGCAGAGGAGCTGCTGTGCAGGGGCTGACTCTATGAAGCAGAATTCACTTCAGCAGGGTTCTGGTGTCTAAATAGTTTTCCCTTTGAGTGTGTTGCTCTTGGAGGTGGTTTGGTGGTGCTCTGGTGTGGTCTGAGGCTGTCCGCAAAGTGTGCTGGCCCTGAGGCCTCAGGAAGTACAGGTCAAGATCAGCTACCACCTGTGCCCTGTCCAGTGCCACCTGGCATGAACTACAAAGAAATATGCAGATGGCTGCTACTTGTGCTGGACTTGGAGGTGCTAAGGAATAGCCAAGCTGCAAACCAAGGCAGACTGCCACTAGTGCTGGACATTGGGCCACATAGCAAGATGTATGGGGTACACTGATGCCATGTGCTGCTTGTTTGGGCTTTGTGAACCTTTGAGATATTTTAGCAAAGTCTAAAGCATGAGTCAAGATGGGACATTTATATGGAAAAGCCACTTGAAATGGCTTTGGTGGGCCTGTAAGTTGGGTGGAGAAGGGTATCAGGGAATCACCAGGGCTGGGTGAACAGTGTAGCCAGGTTGATGGAGACTCAGATATGATGTCCATAGGCTAGGTCTGTTAGGTGAAGGCTCAGCAAAGGAACAATGGCCTCTGGAGAAAGCTGACCCCTCAGACCTCACCCTGATGCCAGACTATTCAGTTCCTCTTCATATGTCCCTGGTGCCTTTCAAGCTGCTGCCCCAGCACTGGAGATCAGAGCAAGTGAATCCAAGAAAGCCTGGGATTCCAACATAACTTCCTCTCACTCAGCCACAATCCTCAATGATTTTCATAATCAGAAGTTATGGGATTTCTCTTCCTGGCACTGAAACCCTGAGCTGGGGCACCTAGTGTGAGACTGGGTCCCCTCCTGAAAGGGACCTCCAAAGCCAAGATGTCACTTCTAATTTTTAACTGCTTGAACTTGTCCCAGATACTCCTGTGGGTATGGGACTAGATTGTTCTGAGTCTCCACCCTTTTTATCAATCTCTGTGTGGCTTCTTCTGTATTTCCTTAGTTATAGAACTTCTGTTCAACTAGATTTCAAGAGGTTATGAATGATGGTTTTTCTGTAGTTAAGTTGTAATTTTGATGTGGTTGTGGGAGAGTGTGAGTACCACATTTTACTACTCTGCCATCTTGACCGAAAACCATACCACAACCTTTTTATGCACTCATCTATTGATGGGCACTTGGATTGTTTCCATATCTTGGCTATCCTATATAATAAAGGCCTACTATGCTAAGCGTCTGGTTGTCCAGTAGGCCATTCAACCAATCAAAGCATAATATGCTAATGATATGCTAAGGCTGCTCAACCATTCTCTATGATGTGCACTGACCACCAGGGGGCAGACAGTTGACTGGTCAACCAGTTGCTATGACATGCACTGATCACCAGGGGGCAGATGCTCAATTCAGGAGCTGCCCCCTGGTGGTTAGTGCACCCCCTCAGGGGGAGCGCTGCTGGCAAGCACAGTGGCAGTGGCGGGAGCCTCTCCCACCTCCGCGGCAGTGCTAAGGATGTCCCCCGAGGGCTCCCGGACTGCGAGAGGGTGCAGGCCAGGTTGTGGGACCCCCCTGAGTGCACGAATTTTGTGCACTGGGCCTCTAGTTGTAAATAATGCTGTAATGACTATAGGGGTGTGAATTAGTGTTTGAAGTTTTTCTGTATATGTAACCAGAAGTGAAATTACAGGTTATAAGGCAGTTTCCACTTTTTTAATTTTTGGGGGGACCCTCCAAACTATTTTTCATAGTGGCTGCACCAATCTCCATTCCCACCAATAGCGCATGAGAGTTCCATTTTCTCCACATCCTCACCAACACTTGACTTGTTGTTTGTTGACTTATTGATGATAACCATTCTGACAAGTGTGAAGTGACATCTCAATGTCGTTTTCATTTGCATTTCTCTAATGATTAGTGACATTGAGTATCCTTACATACATCTATTGGTCATCTATGGGTCCTCTTTAAAGAAGTGTCTATTCAGGTCCCATGCCCACCTTTTAAATGGATTGTTTTCTTGGTGTTGAGTTGTGCGAGTTCTTTATAAATTTTGGATATTAACCCCTTATCTAATGTATCATTAGCAAATACCTTCCCGCATTTAGTAGGTTGACTTTTGGTTTTGTTGATGGTTTCTTTGTTGTGCAAAGAACTTTTTAATTTGATGTAGTCCCATTTCATTACTTTTGCATTTTTTTCCCTTATCTGAGGACATATATCAGAAAAGATATTGCTAAGAAAGATGTCAGAGACCTTACAGCCTCTGTTTTCTTTTAGGAGTTTTATGGTTTTAAGTCTTATGTTTAAGTTTTTAATCCATTTTAAGTTTAGTCTTATATATGGTGTAAGTTGGTGATCTAGTTACATTTTTTGCATGTATCTGTCCAATTTTCCCAATACCATTTATTGAATAGACTGTCTTTACCTCATTGTATGTTCTTGACTCCTTTGTCATATATTAATTAACCATAAAAGTGTGGGTTTATTTCTGGGCTCTCTATCCTGTTCCATTGATCTTATGTGTCTGTTTTTATGCCAGTACCATGCTGTTTTGATTGCTATAGCCTTGTAATATATTCTGATATCAGGTAGCATGATACCTCCAACTTTGTTCTTCTTTCTCAAGATTGCTGTGGCTAGTTGGGGACTTCTGTGAGAAATCAGTAAATTTAAGCCTTATTAAAAGTTAAAGCAAAAAAATCATACAAATTTGAAATAAAATGTAGAGTTAGATTTATTTCCACTGATTTTATTATCTAAACTAGAGGCCCAGTGCACGAAATTCATGTAACGGGGGCGGGGGGGGGGTGTCTCTTCAGCCCAGCCTGCACCCTCTCCAATCCGAGACCCCTCAGGGGATGTCCAACTGCCAGTTTAGGCGATCCTGGCCTAAACCGGCAGTCGGACATCCCTCTCACAATCCTGGACCACTGGCTTTTAATCGCTCACCTGCCTGCCTGCCTGGTCACCCCTTACTGCCCCCCTGCTGGCCTGGTCACCCCCAACTGCACTCCCCCACCAGCCTGATCGCCCCTAACTGCCCACCCCACTGGCCTGGTCGCCCCCAACTGCCCCACCTGCAGGCCTGGTAAACCCTCATGGACACCCCCCCCTACCCGTGGACCTGGTTGCCCCACACAGCCTGCTGTCCAGTCATTTGGTCGTCCCTCACTAACCCCCCTGCCGGCCTGGTCATGGGCAGCAATTTTGTGAAGGTGTGAGGGTTAATTTGTATATTACCTCTTTATTATATAGGATTACAAAAAGAAGGGACATGAATACATAAAATTATAACTACACATTGAAAAGCATAATACATAAAATTAAGTGACATAAATTATATTTTTTCAAATATTTTCCTTAGGGGTCAATGTTTTTTAAATATAGAATATCTTGAAAATCAACATAAAAATTAATACCTAGTAGAAAGATGGGCAAAGTTCTTGAACAGAATAACAGAAATTAAAATAGCTTCCATTTGTCCAAAAAGAAATGATCACCATTTTTAACTGGACATTTTCATACCAAAAAAGTAATCTCTCAATCTCAAAGGGTAAAGAAGAATCCTTTAAATCAAATACGCTTAGCTTTATGAAAACTCAGCACCCTGTTCTTATTTTTCTCTTTTCACTGTGAACAAATTACTAAAATCAGTGTATGGAGCACTATTTGAACCACTGTCCTAGAATATTCTGAGTACATAGGTAAGCCTATGTAAATTGATGGAGGAGTGTAACCTGTATAAACACCCAGGGATTTCTAGGATTATCAAAGGAGACCACCAGGGTGCATCTGATAGCCCTGGAGCCTCCAAAAAGATACAGTGAAAAGACTCTGGGACTACTCAGCTGGCCCCGGGACCCTGCAATGAAGAGGTCCTATAAGAAAACCATATAAACATCTTGTTTGGGGTGAGGAGGTTGGAAGCCAGCCCATGAATAAAGCTGTGGTAGGTAGAATGTGCTACCTTGAGGCCTGAATCATAGGATGCAGGGGGCTGACAGACACCACGTGTTCTAAGTTCTTCACCAGAGGAGACTAATGAGACAGACTAACTTTATGGCACTTGAGAATTACAACCACTGAGAGTCAAGGCCATCTAGATAAATGACCACACCTTTGAGGAGAACTTCCAGTGGCTCCAATCATTCACATAGGTGGTAGCAGTGACTGCAGCAGCAAAAGGAGCCCACATGGTAGAGCGCAGGGTGTCTGGCACCACAACTAGGACAGAGAAGGTCCTTGCTCGAGGACTCTGCATAAGATCCTTCCACTTCTCTGAATGTACGCACCCACCTAGGGTGACTGGAAACCCTCAAAAGTGTGCAGCTCACAGAGCAGAGGCAGGAAACCCATCTCCTTCCTGGGTCCACACAGGGCCTCCCCCAGCCTCCACCTCCCAGAGGGGGCTGCATCTTTATCTGCAGATATGGTAGAGTTGGCATAAGCTGGATCTAGCTTTCTCCAATGACTTTCTCCTCAGACCCCAGCTCCTTAAATTATTGCAGTGAGAATTCTGGCAAGACAGAGGAAGATGTCCAAACATGAAGTTACCATTAACATTTATTGGGCACGCATATGTGGCAGGCTCTTCTCATAAATACTTGGTGAGGATCCTCTCATTTTACCCGCACCACATCACTTCAAACTGTTTGCTGCCCCCATTTTGCAGTTGAAGACATTGAAGCTAGAGGGGCTTGGAGAATACTCATAAGGCCACACAGTAAATATAAAGCTGAGATTCAAACCCAGCTCTGTCTATTCCCAAAGTCCACATTTTAGGCACACTATACTTCCAGAAAGAGCATCTGAGAGAAAAAACAAAAACAAAAACAAAAAACAAAACAAAACAAAAAAAACAAAACCTAGAAAAAATTAAATGTACATCAGAAGGGAAATGACTAAATGAATTATGCAATACCCAAACTAGTAGTATGTAAGTGTATGCAGCTATTGAAGAGAAATGAGCTAGATTTATATGCAATAACCTAGAAACTTTTTGTGTTGTATGGATAAGTGAAAAAAAGGAAGTTGTAGAAAATATATATTGCATTAGGCCTTCTTTGTTTTGATAACATTCCTACACATGTATGTTTGTAGAAGCATAGAAAACATATGGAAGCATATAATAAAACTCAACATTGGGTACCTCAAAGAGGTGGGCTTAGGGGAAGAGAATGACTTTCTAACTTATCATTTGAATTAAAAGAAAAAGGAAGAACCTTGTTTTTGTGTACTTTGGACACACAGTAGGAGTTGATTTAATGTTTGCTGAGCTGAATCAAATTGAAACAACTGAACCCTTCCTTCTGCTGGGAGTCCACACCTGCAAGGCAGCCTCTCAGAGCAGAATCTGAAGTCTACGCTTCCAAAGATAAAGGTGACAGCTTTCTTATCCACTTGTCTATTGATGAGCACTTGGGTTACTCATTGTAAATGATATGGTACATTCATACCATATGGAATACTACTCACCATAAAAAAAAAAAATCTTACCTTTTGCAAAGGCCTGGATGGACCTAGAGAGTATTATGCTAAGTTAAATAAGTCAGACAGAGAAAGACAAATACTGTATTTCACTTATGTGTGGAATCTAAAGAACAGAATAAACAAAATAGAAACTGACTCAGATACAGAGAACAGATTGATGGTTAACAGAGGGGAGGGGGGTTGAGGAGCTGTGTGAGAAGGGTGAAGGGATTAAGAAGTACAAATTGGTAGTCACAGAATAAAGAATATAGTCAATGATATGATAACTATGTATGGGCCAGGTGGATACTTAAAATATGGGGTGGGGAGTGATCTGTAAAGTACATGATTGTCTAGCCACTGTACTGTACATCTGAAACTAATACAGAATAATATTGAAGTAAACTGTATTTGGAAAAAAAGAAAGGGGAGGGCACCGGTGGAGAGAAAGAGCAGCTTGCCTGCTAAATCCATCTCTCCTGTCACCCAGGCCTCAACACTGCTGCAATTGATCAGCTGGAAATAACTTCACCTTGATGTTTAACTGACTCTGGCTTTTGCATTTCCAGGCTGTATAATCATATTGCAGCCTCATAACCCAATTATGCCCACATACTCCAACAAAACTTCTCCATGCATAAGGGACCAGCTGAGCCTGATTGGCTGCATGACTGCCTCCTCTTAGAAAATCATTGGCAGCATGAAATGTCTAGTCTATTAATAGAGATCCCTAGACTCTGCCAATAGCAGTGCATAAAAAGAGACAGCGGCTTCCTGGGTTCTGATGGATGAAACCGGAATTTAGTCACAGTAGCTCAGCCCCTGGCTTACCTACAGCTGCTGGTGTTGTAAAGGTGGACAGCTTCTGCCTTTCAAAAGCATAAAGTTGAAAGTAACACAACATTCTGGGGGTAACTATACTGAGGTGTTTTGAAAGCAAGTGGGTACCAAAGACAAATGTGATGCAGATTGTGTGACAAAAAAAAGCCAAGTGTTTCTCCAGGACTCTGAGATGAACTCAGTGAGTAATTGGATCCTACCCACCCTCACCAAATCATGACTTTTCTAAAAGGGGAACCGGGGAACCCAGTAAGTTTCACTCAGGGCAGCCAAGGCCAAGCCACAGGTGTGGACTCTGACTTGGACCCATACCACCATCCCCACCCCTCCTTCCAATAAACATCACTCCTCCCAGAAAGGAATTGATCAGACATTGGGCTTCAGTTGCCTTGCTGACACAGGTCGTCATCTGGGAACAGTTCCTAGGTTTCCTATAGGTGAAATGTAACAAGCTTCACTCCAACCTCCCATCCCCACCCCCCTCTCCCCACCCCCTCTAAGACTTGGAAAGAATCCAAGGGTCTGTGAGGTTCCAAGAAGGTACAGACGAAAACACATGGTGTTATCATAGGAAGAAAAAAAAAGCATGGTCTACAGAACTTCATGGTTTTGAAAGCATTTTGCAGGTTGGACCTCATGAACCTCACACACCACACCCCTCCTTTTGAGAGGTCAGTGGGACTGGCCTAGTGATTCCTGTTTTTTTCTTGAAGAAAGTCTCACTGCTGGGGACAGACAGAGTCAAGACTAGGAACTCTTGCCGAAACCGGTTTGGCTCTGTGGATAGAGCGTCGGCTTGCGGACTGAAGGGTCCCAGGTTCGATTCCGGTCAAGGGCATGTACCTTGGTTGCAGGCACATCCCCGGTGGGAGGTGTGCAGGAGGCAGCTGATTGATGTTTCTCTCTCATCGATGTTTCTAGCTCTCTATCTCTCTCCCTTTCTCTCTGTAAAATATCAATAAAATATATTTAAAACAAACAAAAAAAAAGACTAGGAACTCTTCTATTCTATTCACCAGCCCGCTGCTCTTTCTGCAGTACTTGAGGAGCAGAGCAAAGCAAACCTCTCTAGAGATGCCTCTACCTGTGACACCTTTTGGTGGTCTGAGTGAGGAATTCTACCAGACACAGCAATCCAGCCCTGAGTTGGGCGCCTCCCTCAGCCCACCTTTTCATCATGGCTTCATAAACCCTCAGACCTGTGGAAATCTCAGCTGGAATGTGAGTTATAAAAAATAAAAAGATTTTTTAAAAGATAGAGATTCATCCATGTTCATCATCCACCACATGAGCATCTCAACATGTATCACACACCCACAAACACACACACACCACACCACACCACACCACACCACACCACACCACACCACACCACACCACACCACACCACACCACACCACACCTGAACACCTGCTTCTATGCATCCATATCTGGAAAGAGCCCCTGCCATCAGCTAGATTTTCTAGGAAGCTCTTTCCATAACTTAATATAGCATGGCCCATTATGATAGAGGAAAAACACTGATAAAACTATAGAGAATCTGGAAGCAGTGACTGTGTGTGTGTGTGTGTGTGTGTGTGTGTGTGTGTGTGTGTGTGTGTGGAGAGAGAGAGAGAGAGAGAGAGAGAGAGAGAGAGAGAGAGAGAGAGAGAGAGATTTTTAAATAGCTTTTGCTCCCTAAATTCATGTTCCTGAGGGTTTTGTTAAAATTAGTATGTCCAGGAAACAGCAGTGAGGAAAGGTGGCCCATAAACCTTTTTATACAGCAAGGAGAACATTGGCCTTCTTTTAATTTTCTACAAAGGGAATGGCAATTGGCAAAAATCTTCATTTCCCTGCTATCTTTCCCTGCTTGTGCCCAGTAGCCCTCAGTGAATATGGCCAATGTAAGGGCCCCTCAGTGTTGGTCTTCTCTCTGTGCCACATTGTCCTTGGTTCCTCAACTGTCCCAAGTCGTTTTTAATGGCACTGGTTTCCTTTTATTAGTTTATTTGTTGTTGTGGGGGTTTTTTTTGTTAATCCTCACCTGAGGATATTTTTCCCATTGATTTTTAGAGAGAGTGGAATAG